>NW_026652282.1:4000290-4098664 GCF_009828535.3 Hylobates moloch
TCCCTGCCGACCGACTCTCCCTTACAATGCCTTTTAAATAACTTATCAGCGCTTGGTTTGGCTGCTGATCTCAAACCTACACGCCTCATTAAATTGTGCACTCAAAACTGGCCCACCTACCCCTTAGACAACCAAAACAGATGGCCCACTTATGGGTCCTTTGATCCCAACCTTCTCCGGGATCTCTACAACTATTGTGAGCGAGCAGGAAAATGGGCAGAGATCCCCTGCGTTCATGGCTTCTTTCTTCTACGGGACAAACCCAACCTCTGCCTCCCCTGCAAGCTGCAACACCTTATCGCTGCTCTCAAGCTACCAACCTCTCCTTCCGCTCCCGACTTTGATCGGCCGACGAACCCCCCCACACCACCACCCTCCACCTCATCTTCCGGTCGCCGCTCAACCGGTTGAAACCGGCTACCAACCCGGACCACACGAAGAACCAAACTGCTTACGCCCCGCTCTCGTGCATCTCCTAAGTCCTCTTCTCTGGCTTTCCGCTTCTCACATCTTTACACTTTCCTCCGCCGGCGGGCCCTCTTCCCAGCCCTATTCTCACTATGATAGAAACGGCTGGGACCCTCTCTTCCACATGTTCCACTTCGCCGTCTGGCTCCCACATCAACAAACACGCCCCCTTCCTATATTATACCACTAAAAACAACGCCTCCTCCCGAGCCATACATATCGACAACCCCGCCGACCCGGTCTGGGGTCAGTTACAGGAGGCATATAGCCCAGCAATGCCTGGGCATATCCAACTCAAACCATAACTATTTCCCGTTCCCTCAAAACTCAGTCCATCTCTAACCAAACCTTTAACCAGCTTCTCCTCAGAAACTACCAGCTCCTAGTGACTTGTGAAGACACGGCAGGCTCCAGAGACAGTCTCACACCCTGCTGACCTCTCAAACGGCCAACGACCGGCAACAGATACCCAGGATTGGGGGGGGGAGGGAGTGGGCCTGCCCTCGCACCCTAAATTAACTACCATCTTCTTTTCTCTTCGGGCAGACCAAACTCTACCCCTAGTACCCCAGATGGCTACAGCAAGCCGATTCTCTCATCGCCAACCCATCCCTGCCCCTCAACTGGCTCACGGCACTGGAGGCCCTATTGCTTGGCCTCATACTGTACCCCATGCACAACCCTGACGGTTCTCCCTGTGCCCCCTCCCCACAGCACCCCCACTCAGCAGGAAGCAGCCAGATGAACCACGAGGCCCATTTTCCCCCATTTAAGAAAACAAAAAGGGAGGAATGTTAGGTAACATGGGGTACCTTAAAATGGCGCCGTACCTTAAGATGGGGCCGGTTCCAGGTTCTTCTCCCCTCCTTGACCGGGCACTGTCTGAACCCGCCAAAGGAGGGCCAATCAGAAAGAAGCATCTCCCGCCTTCCCTTGGGCCCGCCCCTAGCCCAATCCACGTAGGCCCAAGGGATATAAAACCCAGCACAGCAGCAGCCCTCTCTCTCTTCTCTTCCCTTCTCCTTGCGTGGTGCCACTCGATACCTCCAATAAAGATCTCTTGACCGCGACCGGTGTAGTTTGGTCTCCACCCGGCCCCTTTCAGGCAATAGACAGAAAATTGTGTTTTGGAGAAGCAACAGGAAGAATAAGGGTATGAATGCCAGATCAGCTGGATTTCAATCCCATCAGTTCTTACTCGTCCCATGACCTTGGGCAAATTACTTAACCTTTCTGTGCCTCTGTTTTCTCATCTGTGCAATGGGGATGACAGTAGTTCCAGCTCATGGTGCTCTTTGCAGATGTAATGAGATAATACACGGACAGAGCTGGGATCAATGTGTTGCACAGGGCACCCAGGTGGGGTCAGTCTTCTTTGTATTAATTACGACTGGAGCTCCCTCATGCTCTTGTTGGTTCAGAAGGACATTTGAGAACACAGGACTGATTCACCTCTTGATGCCCGGCTGTTTATCCCACAGGATCATTGATGGACGTGATCTGATGCCCCTGCTTGAAGGAAAAAGCCAACGCTCCGATCATGAGTTTCTCTTCCATTACTGCAACGCCTACTTAAATGCTGTGCGCTGGCACCCTCAGAACAGTGAGTAAACAGACCTTTCCATGCTTCTCATGCTCCGTGCAACCTATGCCATGGGAATGGATAAAACTAAAGGGCAAAAAGGTGGCTCTGCTTAATGGAGGCCAACAGATGCCTCAATGTGCGCCCATGCTTTGCTTTGTCCTCTTTTCCGTCCTCCTCCTCTCTTCTCCTTCTGGACACATAGTTGTCCAGGTAGGAGAACATCAGAAGGCCATGTCATTCACCCACCTGAACACCACCCACAGCTTCTGTATCCCAGCAGAGAAAGCTCCCTGTTCTCAACAGGGCGCTGTGTCTGGCTGCTTTATTGCATGCACAGCTGCCCAGCTCCACTTCCTAGCACTCCTCTCACACTGAAGACAGCAGCCCCTGTGCTCTGTGCATTGCTGTGCTTACACTTGCAGGCTCTTCTCCTGGAAGGATGTCTTGCCTCATCCTTCTTGGAGGGTACTCCTCAATGCCCCCCAGGCCCTGCTGAAATGCCACCTTCTCTGCATGTCCTCAAAGCATTCCCCTCACTCTTCCAGCATGGCACTAAAGGCTAGAGAAGGAATGAAGAGCATTTAAATGTTTACCTGACTTACTTTCCCAGCCTAAAGATGATGGATCGTGACTCACTGAATCTGTATTTTGTGCATCATGCATATTTGCTACATTTAGATATTTAAAGCAAGGTTAAAATGTTCTTCAGTTCTCTCCCATTTCCTGAACTGGGGGTTCTTTTAATTGTGCAATTGAACAGGATCTCTTGTGGGTTTTCTAATACTTGTTTTATAGTGGTATTTCCAATTAGCACACAGGAACAAATGGTTTATAATCTTAGGTGTGGTTGTTGATTTTTTATGTCTGCATAGTATTCCATGGTGTGTATGTGCCACATTTTCTTAATCCAGTCTATCATTGTTGGACAATTGGGTTGTTTCCAAGTCTTTGCTATTGTGAGTAGTGCCGCAATAAACATACGTGTGCATGTGTCTTTATAGCAGCATGGTTTATATTCCTTTGGGTATATACCCAGTAATGGGATGGCTGGGTCAAATGGTATTTCTAGTTCTAGATCCCTGAGGAATCGCCACACTGTCTTCCACAATGGTTGAACTAGTTTACAGTCCCACCAACAATGTAAAAGTGTTCCTATTTCTCCACATCCTCTCCAGCACCTGTTGTTTCCTGACTTTTTAATGATGGCCATTCTAACTGGTGTGAGATGGTAGCTCATTGTGGTTTTGATTTGCATTTCTCTGATGGCCAGTGATGATGAACATTTTTTCATGTGTCTGTTGGCTGCATAAATGTCTTCTTTTGAGAAGTGTCTGTTCATATCCTTCACCCACATTTTGATGGGGTTGTTTGTTTTTTTTCTTGTAAATGTGTTTGAGTTCATTGTAGATTCTGGATATCAGCCCTTTGTCAGATGAGTAGATTGCAAAAATTTTCTCCCATTCTGTAGGTTACCTGTTCACTCTGATGGTAGTTTCTTTTGCTGTGCAGAAGCTCTTTAGTTTAATTAGATCCCATTTGTCAATTTTGGCTTTTGTTGCCATTGCTTTTGGTGTTTTAGACATGAAGTCCTTGCCCATGCCTATGTCCTGAATGGTATTGCCTAGGTTTTCTTCTAGGGTTTTTATGGTTTTACGTCTACCATTTAAGTCTTTAATCCATCTTGAACTGATTTTTGTATAAGGTGTAAGGAAGGGATCCAGTTTCAGCTTTCTACATATGGCTAGCCAGTTTCCCCAGCACCATTTGTTAAATAGGGAATCCTTTCCCCATTTCCTGTTTTTGTCAGGTTTGTCAAAGATCAGATAGTTATAGATGTGTGGCATTATTTCTGAGGGCTCTGTTCTGTTCCATTGGTCTATATCTCTGTTTTGGTACCAGTACCATGCTGTTTTGGTTACTGTAGCCTTGTAGTATAGTTTGAAGTCAGGTAGCGTGAAACTTAGAATTACAGTAATATTCCTATCACTAAGATACCTGGCAGTCAATGGAAAGTGGTGAGCAATTTATACAATTATCGTATGTTCTAGAGGTACCTATTGAGGCTGGACTTTCAGTTCCTTCTTTGGAGGTAAAATAAAATTCCCCTTTTCTCTAAGGGGCTTTCGAACTCTGCTTCTAGAACCTAGGACTGCCCCCCCTCCCCACACCTGCCCCTAAGGAGGGGTGTGTAATAACCTCCTAGCTGCTAACTTCTTAAACTTAGGGTGATTCCATTCCATAGTCCAACAAATCTTTGTCTCTTCCCCACTCACCTAGCCAATTTACCCAAGACTTATCATTTAAAGAACAGCCTCTCTTTTATTTTTACAACTTTTCCATGAAATTACAACCTTTCTATTAGCCACAGAAATCACACCAGGTATATGCTTCAGAGTTTCTCCTTTAAGTCTGGGCAGTTTTCTCATGGTATGTTCTAGAAGACAAAAAAACAACAGAAACATGGGCTTGTGATTTTACTTCTGGAAGCATTTTATTCCTAGTTTCCATAAGAATACTGCTTCTTTTTTAGATCAGTTTATAGCATCGACTTCTGAGCTTTGTAATAAATGAGAGCTCAAGGACTCTTAATTTCTTTTTATATGGAGCCGGCAAGGAATGTGAAGAACAAAGTTTCTTTGACTACTGCATGTTCGAATAAGTCTGTATCATGTCCTGAACCTTGCAAAATTGTATTTTAATAGAGCCAAATCCCCAGTTAGAGAAGCTGGAAGGAACATATTGGATCAGAGGCTGGAGGAACACATTATGTGGAGGAGTAAAGAGAAAGGGGACAGGAAGATACAGAAAATAGGAGTGAGAAAAACAAGACCCAGTTTCTGATAGGCAACTGGCCCCGGGATTAAATTTGCTTCCTACACTCTGAATGCAATTCCTTCAACTCTTCTGTCTTGAACTGGTAACAAAAAAAGGAGAAATCACAGTATCCGAAGGCTAGAATCATTTATTGAGATAAAGGACCTCAGGAAAACATGATGTTTATGAATCATTTATGATTTATTTTTCAGATGCTGTCTGAAACTCAGCAACCATATTTGCTGTCTTGGCTTTTGTGTATGGCTTCATGTTTAGTCATTTTGTATTTTATCTATTCATTTTTTCTAGAAATATGTATTGAGCACCTACTGTGTGGAACATACCGTCTTAGCACTGGCATCTGTCAGTGAGCAAAACAGACAAAGTTCCCTGCTGAAGAGTAGCTTACATTTTAGAGCATGAGGCGCTGCTAGCTGTACAATGTGCTGGGAATACAGGGAAGCGTAAAGAAAATGTGACTGTCATCCATATGGAGCTTTCTGTCACCTGGGGAAGACAGATCTTAAAGTAGTAATAGTTGAGTGAGACTGCATAGGTCATCTCAGATAGACTTTGGTAGGAGCTTGTCAATAATCACTGTGGAACATATTCCATGAATCTTAGGGATAAGAGGGTTGTTGCCTGACTTCAGAATACTTTATTAGAAAAAAGAAAAAAAGAAATGTAGTATTAGGGTTTAGTAGCAGGCAGTGGTATGCTGGAATCAGCTCCTGATCATTCAGGAATCTTGCCAGCTGGTTGTTAAACCATTGTCTGTTTTCATTTGGCTGTGTTGTGGGTGTTTACACCATGACAATTGGCAAACACAACAAATACAGGTTGCCTTCCTCCCTCAGAGCCCTAGATTAACAACAGTTTGTTGGTATCAGTAGAACTGACTGCAGATGTTTTTAAGATGCAGTTACAATTTGTCTTGATTACTTAGAGGATTAAATGTTGTAATTCCAAACTCATGAAATACTGATTTTCAAAAAACTTAATGCTAGGATTTCATTTCCACCCATTTAAAACATGAATCTCTTTTAAAATTTATATATAATGTCTTCGCTATAATTTAGTTGTCTCAGCAAATTGAATGACATAATTTAATTATGATCTGATATCATTATTCCTATTACATTTTATAAGAACTCATGAAAGCATGATTATAACATGGATAACTTTTCTTGCACTAAAATAAGAATTGTGAGTTAAAATTTACCATTCAATGGTTATGAAAAATTTTGGCTTTAATGTTTGACATATGAATTAATGTTATTAAAAATTCAACACAATGACAACTTGATTTTATGGATGGAGTTGATCTTAGAGGGTAGGTGGATACTTGGCTCCAGGATTTTTAAGCTGATGACTGTAGTCTGTGAGATAAATACTCACATTAATGGAGAGTCCCCAAACCAGCTGGTCATACCAAAATCCATAGGATAGCTGTAGATATATTCTAGAATGCAATGCAATATAGTACATAATTAACAGCTTAAAGTGTTTTGTACAGACATATATGGAATCTTAGCATCATGTAGACAAAAAAGTCACATATATTTGAAATGTCACACTTTAGTCAGAAACGGGATCTCCATGAAGCTATAAAAATTACTTAGGGGAACAGGGCACCAATACCATTCTTTCCCTCCATTTTCTATTCAAGTTTGTTGGAAACTTTTTTCCAACAACAAAAAAATAAAAATGAAAAATCTTTATTTTAAAAATGACAATACTAGGAACATTTGAATGATTCTCTTCTAGCTATTGTGAAATATACAATCAATTAATGTTAACTGGTGATGGATATCCCAATTTCCCTGATTTGGTTATATGAGTGTTTCAAATGATCACAGGTACCCTGAAAATACATACATTGAATATGCATCAATAAAAAGTAAATAATTAAATAAAATTACAGCAAACAGCAATAGGATAATGGAATTCATTCCAAAGGAATGTGTTCCTTTCCAGCTTTCTGAAGGATACCTTCATTTCAAAATAAGAGCTCAGTAAGGGTTTAAAATCAAAACCAGCTTACCATGGTAACATAAAGAAAAATGCTCGCATGGCTATCTAGCATTTTCATTTAATTAAAAAATTAATTTTGCCTCTAAAACACACCTAATAAAAGAGAAGAAATTCTCATAACAGCCACTTATGAGTTAACAGCATCAGAAAGGCAGCACTTGGCTTTCATCATCACTAGTAATTTCGGTGAGTACTTGTCAGATGCCCTTCCTCATCTGATCCTCAGAATTAGGATCTAAAGTGTCAGAAATGAAATATCAAAGGCTGAAGCTGACCTAATGTGAGATGCAGCATTTCCAAATTTAAGCTCACCAGGAACTATCCTGTGTTTCAGCTGACCTTATAAAAGGACATATTTTCATCCTACTCTGTAACTGTTGTAGCAATTAAGAAAAAGCACATATATGTAAACCATTTCAAGGATAACTTTTAAGTCTTAGGATTTATTTTCTCTGTGAACACTTCAAATGCTGCATTGCCACAAGCTTTTAATAGTTCAGGCATGCAGCCATTATTTCACTCATGTGCCTGTGAAGCCCAGTACAAGGTACAACATTTGTACTTGTAATTGTAGCAACACAGGATGATGGTGTCCTGGGATAAACAGAATTTGCTTTGGAGATCTAGGAGAAGGAGTGATTTATGAGGTTAGAAAAGATTTCATTGAACTTTTAATTTTTTTATTAAATTTATTTTATATCATTATCATCCAGACACATCAGTAACAGCTTAACTTCCCCTAACAGTCATTTCCAACAGTGGAAAAAAATCACCACATAAATAGATTTTGTGTTTTCCAACATGGCCTATTAAACATATATTTTCTTATGGAACTTCATATTACCTTATAGACAGTATCAGACAATATTTGAGATAAACATTCACTTTTCAACCAAAGTTGTAGTATGTCTGATCTAAGATTACACTAATATTGTGGAAGAAAAAGTCCTGGTCATTACTTTTGATAATTTGCTACAATGCAAACTTACTTCCTTATAGAAACAAAGTAAATCAAAATTGAATTTTCTTTCTTGAATACAGAAAAAAAAAAAAAAACACCAAAAAACTCGGTGTGGCTGAATGCTCAAATGCCCTCTTCCATCTAAGCTTGGCACCCAGCTTATTCTGATCTTTTTGCCAGAGGTCACTTCTGATCTTTTCCCCTTGCATTCTCCGTCCTACCATTTCATTGATTTTCTGCAGTATTTTACACATCTCTTTTCCCCGACTTCAACACGGGGCGTCTCTCAGTTCTCCTGAAATGTCTGCTATGTCTCTAACCCCCTGCCAGATTTGCTTTCACATGCTCTCAGACCTGGTGTTTTCTAAATAGACATTTTAGTTCTAACCAGGGCATGTAATATTTAGCAATTTTTTGTGTCTTCCTTTCGTATCTTCTATACAAAAATGTTTTGTAGGTGGTTATAGACGTTTCCCTTTGTTAATCTCATGTTCTTGAAATTTGTCATCTCTTTCTGTGATCATTATGTATCTTTTGAAGACATGCTTGATGACAGTAAACACTGATGTTTGTTGCATATTTACTGTCTGCCGGACAGTTTGTCAAGAACATTGTATTTGATATCTCATTTAATCTCCTGAATTAGAAGAGATTATGATTATATTAGTTTCAGATTTGGCTGTAACAGAAAACAATAAAAAAACCCAGTAGTTTACATTAGAGAGAAGTTTATATCTCCATCTCATGGGTGACATCCAGCGGCGAATGGTCCACAAAGTCTCTGGGGTGCAGAATCTTTCAAGCGGCTTTTCCACCTTCTGTAGAATGTGACAGCTTCATCTTCATGGTGAATGATGATTGTGTCTACCCTAAACGCATACAATGGCGGGACGGATGGGAAAGATGAGAAGAAAAAAGTGCACGGCTACTACTTCCCAAGGAAGATAGTCAGACTCTTCTCAGAGGCCAGAAGTTGGTCACCTGTTCACACCTAGCTTCACAGGAGGCTGCGAAGGAGAGTTTTGTTATGGGTGTACATGTACCCAGAGGAACACTCAATGACTGTGGGAGGCTGGCGGATCAGCTAGCTATCTCTCCTCCCAGTGTTATTTTTCCCAATTATAGATGGGGAGACAGAGAGGTGGAAGGTCACATTATTGGCATACAGTTGCGAAGTTGATGGCCAAGTTGGGATTTGCAACCAACACCATTTGCTTTTGAGTCTGTCTCCCATTAATCGAAATGTCTTCCCCTAAGACAATATGTTCTTTTACTCACAATTATAAATCATGATTCCTCCACCTAACCGTGTATCTGGACATCTCTGTGCCCCCATGCACTGAGTCCACGATTCATCCACATCCTCTTATTCCCCAAATGTTGACATCCTTGGCATCATCAGGTCTCATACTCCTTCCACTGGCTCCATGCCTGATCCTCGTCCTCTCAGTTGCTCTCATCCCTCTCCATGAATGTTCTTTCCTGGGGGCCAAATGACTTATGCCCCCTGCACAATTCCTGATGACTGCCCATTTTTGACACCAAGCAATCCCAAAGCAAATGTACTTCCAAGCTCTCTGCCTTCCTCACTCCGTTATCTGCCGTGATCAGATAGTAGTCTTCAGTGCCTCACAGTAGTCTGTTGGTCCTTCAGGCTGGAAGTGGTGCAGAGCCATTGTGTGATTTCAGGCAGGATGCTCCGGGTAGGTCCCGAGGGGACTGTGGAGTGTATTTGGGTTATTGTCTGCTCACGCTGGATTTCATGATGACAGCTGGCTCCTCCCCTCTCTTTCCATCCCTTCCTGCTAATAACCATCATCTCCTTTTTTTTTTTTTAATTTATCCAACTTTTTTTTGTTTTTGAGATGGAGTTTCGCTCTTGTCGCCCAGGCTGACGTGCAATGGCACTATCTCGGCTCACTGCAAACTCCACCTCCAGGTTCAAGTGATTCTCCTGCCCCAGCCTCCGAGTAGCTGGGATTACAGGCGCCCACTACCACGCCCAGCTAGTTTTTATATTTTTAGTAGAGACGGAGTTTCACCATGTTGGCAAGGCTGGTCTTGAACTCCTGACCTCAGGTGATCCACCCATCTCGACCTCCCAAAGTGCTGGGATTACAGGTGAGGGCCACTGTGCCTGGCCCCAACAATTTTTTATTGGGCCTCTATTCTATCTAAGATACTAGGCAGTACACATTTAGGAGATGTGGGAGATACAGTCCCTGCCTTCAGAGAGGAAATAATCCAGCCAGAGAATTGGAGACCTCAAGTGTTGACTGAGTGATGAAAAGTGGTGAGAGGAACAGAGGAAAACTGGTGACTTCCAGCTGGGAATTTAGATGGGTTCATGGAGGAGAACACAGCAGGGCTTTGAAGGACAGCTAGAGTATCAATATGGAGGCAAGGAAGGGAAAGTGAGGGAAGAGTCTCATATACATCATACACCCACTTTGTTCCAGGTTATATATTTCTGTCCCTTAATATGCAAAACCCAAAGCTTAGTAAAAGGGAATATTTTGTCCTCAAATACTCAGGCATCAGTTGGGAAAGCTTGTGTTGCTCTCAAATTGCCTGGCTGTGAAGCAGATGCACCCAGCCACCAGAGCCGCTTCCTCATCCTTCTCACTGTTGTCGTATCGTGAGCTCCGGTGCTGCCAGCTGCAGGAAGCAGGCAGAACTTATCTACTGTCATTGATTATATATCAGCCAAGGGCTGAATAGTTAGGGGGTTTGTGCTATGGTAAACAGATGGCAGTGAACCTCAGGGGTCAGAAACAGAGCTTGGGGCCAAGATGCTTTTGGTGAACGTGCATGTATTAAGTTAGAAGACACATGATCTATGGAGGCTCAGATATGGACACACTGTAAAATCTTTGGGTGTAAGAAAAGATTTGAGGCATTAGTGTGGGGTGTCTGGATGAGACTAGGGTAATGTATGGAACAATTTTTTAGGTGGATCACAGGAGTAGGAGGGCACCCTGGGATGGGTTTTCAGACATCAGTTCAGTGGATGACATTAACTTTTCTGTAAACTTACTGAGGGGGCAGGCCTAGGGTTCTTTGTGGGGGGGTTCCTCACAATGGGAAAATGGAACAGTATGTGAAATGGTTCTTGAAGAACTTCAAGATGGCAACAGAGGTACATGCTGCCAAGACTGAAAACCCAAAATATCTGCGTATACATTCTATGATATATACATGCAGTCTTCCAAGCACCCAAAATAAATCTCGCCAAAACTACCAGTTGAACATCATTCATCAAGGGAAGTTTAAATCTGAGTGATACATTAAGAGTCAATGTGCTGAAGCCATGTAGATTTATTAATAGTTTTCCATATACTTTCAGAATCCTTAGCAGAAAAAAAAATGTCTTACGACATGCATTACAGTAGCAACAGATTGAAGGGCAGATGGAAACTGAATTGTTTCTTGCGTAAATTGGCTGCAGCTTTCTGTTCACAGCTAACTCATGTATAGTCTCTACTATAGACCCAGCCTCCTTCTGACAGCATCACATATAGGAACCAATTTTTAATCCTCAAAGCAATGCTACCAGGGAAGAACGATTATTATGAACATTTAACAGAGGAGCAGACTGGGACACAGAGAGGTGATAGCAGCTATGCCCAGCATCACATATGTAAGAAATTGCAGAGCTCGGGATTGAACCTAAACTATTGGTGCTCAGAGCTACGCCCTTAATCAAGTCAGTGGCAGGAAAAACCTTGGCCGAAGCACCTGCCCTCTAGCTAGTGCATTCTCTCTCTCTCTTCCGCGCCCACCGCCGGCAACCCCCGCCCCTCCCAGGGCTCCTCTGTCTATGCAAGTCTCACACAGCACCAGGCTAAGAAAGGCAAATGCTCTTTTATAAAGACATTGCTATCGTCCTGGAACAAGAGAGTCTTCAGGCCCCTGGCACCACCCCTTCTCCATCATATTTGTCTCGGAAGCGCACAGCAACTCTACCTGTCTCTGCTTCTATACTGCCTATGGATCTTTGGTGCCTTTCCTGTCCTTTAGAGCTGTTCATTCATTCATGCAGTTTATCACCAAGCCTTGGAGACTCGTGAGGATTGTCTGTCTCAGTCCAGCTTCTGGCTCATTTTATCAAAAATAAAGTTTGTCTTATTTTATAGTTTAGCTCTCAGAGGGTTCATGTGTAGGGAGTGGCGAATCTGTGCTATGATAACCATTAGCCCTGACATTTCAGGGGCTCAGCCCAGCAAACATTTATTCTCACTCTTGCTGTAGAACAGAGCTTGTCAACCTGGGTACTACTGACATTTGGGGCCAGATCATTCTCTGTGCTAGAGGCTGCCCTGTGCATTCCAGACTGTGGAGCAGCATCCGTGGCCTCTCCCCACCAGGTAGGTATCAGTAGCACGTCTGCCCCAACGCAGCTATGACCACAAAATGTATCTTCCAACACGGCCAGAGGTACAGTGTTCAATGCCTGTCATGGTGGGAAGGTGAGGGTCTAGGAGGAGAGGGTTCTGCCATCCATTTGTCAGGGACCACCCTGACAGAGGCCCCATCATCTCGAGTGTCACCAGCAGAAGAGACAGCTCCTCTGTGCTGTGGCTGGGAAAAGACATACCACATACTGCTCACGTTTGGCCAGAGTGGGCCATGCAGCCTTTCTGACTTCAAGGAAGCTGGAAGGTGTTCTGGAGCACTTGGATTACTCAGGGTTCATTATCCCCAGGAAGGAGGTGTAGTCTTGTTTTTGTGGCCTCAGAGTTCCAGGTTGGGGGCACCTTGCTTTAGCCACTGTGGGTTAGAAGCAGGGGCTGTAAGGGCACAGTCGCGTTGTGTGATGCCTCTGAGTGTCTGTCATGCGTGCAGTGTCTTTACTTGTGCCAAACGGGCTTTCCAGACCTGGTTTTGTTTTGTCTCACATGATGGCTCTGAGACTTCTGCAAGACAGCAGTTTAAACATTCAGAGAGGCCTGGAAACGAGTGTCCCAGGGTCCGGATTGTGCCCAGCTGTGTTATGGACTGTTGTGACTGCTCTAAGTAGAGAATTCAGAATGCAAGATGTGAGAGGCTTGCATCATTATGAGAGGCCAGAAGCACTCGGGGCCCTTGGGATAAAGACAGAATGAGGCTTCGAGGACCCTTTTCAGGAGGACGTTGTTAAAATTTGTAGGCGATGTAGCATGACCCTGTTCCCGGACCAAACCAAGGGTAGGACTGCTATTTCTCGCAGCCCAACAAGAAGATGCAGATGAACTGGAGAGAAAGAGAGTTTTTATTTCTGTAACCAGTTACAGGGAGAAGGCCTGGAAAATATTGCCCAGACCAACTCAAAATTACAGTTTTCTGGAGCTTATATAGACTAAGCTATAAGTCTATGTGTAAGTGTGCATTCATCTAAAGACATAAGTCATTAGCTTCTTTTAATCTATAACCAAGATCTGAGTCCTGGAGACCTTCCTCTGGAGCCTCAGTAAATTGACTTAATCTAGATGGGTCCAGATGCTGGGGTGATTACCCTTATCTTGTCTCCTGCTAAATCATGGAGGTTTGGGGAGTTCCTTCAGATCTGCAGTAAACTTGTTTGTGGAGGTCTGGGGAGTTTCTTCAGACCCCCAGTAAAACTTGTTTAATCCTAAACGAGCCCTGTTAAGAATTCCTTCGTTATCATGTCATGCTTCAAAGCCCAGGAGAGGCCTGGGCAAGACTCCTGATGGGCTTTTGTTCCATTCCAGCCTTTGTATGAGGACACTGGCTCTTTCAGCTTTTAATAGTAACCTCCCCACTCAGTCAGTGCTCAAACAGATGTCATGGAGGCCTGCGTTAGTGAGACCTGGCCTGCCACAACCCGACTCCAAGACGTTAAGAGGGAGCTTGTGCTAGATACTAATATTGATTTTAAAAAATACTTCAGTACATAACGAAAGTTCTGGTTTGCGCCCTCTCTATTTTTGTTCTTGGGGAGCACATGTGCTCATTTTCGGGGCTTCCTGGCCAGGGCTCCCACTCCCCGTGGCTGAGTCGCTGTAATGCGAAGTAATAGAAATCACAGCGTCTCTTCTGTTCCAGGGTCAGAAGCCCCTGTGGTCCCCAGGCAATCCCAGGGAACCCAGAGACCTCTTTATTTCTCTTTGTTCGCAGCTTAGTTTATTTTTAATAGGATAGCTGTTTTAGGATCCTATGTGGAGGATGTTGAATCAGTTTCTGGCTTAGGCATCAACTTTTTCTCACTTCAATTCTATTTGCCTTTTTGTTAAATGACAATAAACTTTCTTCTCTCATGAGTTGAGTGACATTGTTTAGTGGTGATTTTATATAAAAATATGTGTCACCAGATGGGTGATGATTTCCTGAGCATTTTCTTCTAGCACAGTGACATAGCAGTGCTATATCATATGTCATTGATATCTTTGACCATCACTTGTGACAATTCGTTTTCTTAATTTGGGAGAGGATTTTAAAAATCTCAGTAGAATTATTGTCCTCATCACTACTTAGACTAATTAAACAAGTAAAAAAAACAAAAAAAAACAAAAAAAAAACTGTCCACTTTAATTTCCCTGCATTCTTTATATCAAATTTAATCATTCCTTTTCCAGGTCATTGGATCTCAGTTAGAAATGAGTCTAAGTTCCCAGTTTGGTCAAAATATTTATCGTTTTCAGTGGTGAGGGAGAAACAGTCTTTTATCAGAGCAGTTGATGATAATTTTTAAAATACAGTAGTGAATAAACATTTTTTAAAAATTTAACATTTTTCTAGTATATGAGGATACTCAGGATGAAGTATGTTATCAAGATAATTTTGGAATACAGGACTAAATATACCTATGAAAAATAGAAGATGATGCTGGGCATGGTGGCTCATACCTGTAATCCCAGTGCTTTGGGAGGCCAAAGCAGGAGGATTGCTTGAGCCCAGGAGTTCGAGACCAGCCTGGGCAACATGGAGACACCCCATCTCTACAAAAAAATTTAAAATATAGCTGGGCATGGTGGCATACACCTGTGGTCCCAGCTACTTGGGCGGCTGAGGCAGGAGGATTGCTTGAGCCCAGGAGTTCGAGACTACAGTGAACTATGATCATACCACTGCACTCCAGCCTGAGCAGTAATGCGAGACCCTGTCTCTAGAAAATACAAATCGAAAATATAAATTAAACAAAATAAGATGACTCTGCCAGGTGCCTTCTCTTTGATCTAGTGACTGAGCTGTGCGCTTTATCTTTGAAATGACACCTTTGGAGATGTCAGTTGCTGGGTTCCTGGTGAATAATAGAACAAGCTTCCGAAGTCGGGGTTGTTACCCTGTGAGCCACTGTACAATAAAAAGTGCAGTTCTAGTTCTCTCTTTTCAGTAAATCTAAAGTGGTCCAGAGAAACAGCACAGAGACTAAGCAATCTACCTCTTTATGAAAAGTTTTTAAAAATCCAAATGAAAGGATAAAAAGGCAAGCAACCCCAGAGCATGTGCAATAATTCTTTAGAATAATTAATTCTTAGTTCTACACTTGTCTGAACTACCCAGCAACACCACTGCCATTCCCAGGCCAGGGTGCCTGCATCTCCTGACAGGGCCTGATGTCGATCTGATCTTCCAGCTCACACCTGGGGAGGATTGTGCTCTAGTAGTAATGACAGGATCATGTGAGTGGCTTTCAAAAGCAAGTGGAAAATACAGGCTCTTTACATGAATTTATTCCAGGAGCCTGTATTCTCCTGGGGTTTTAAACACACAGAGGCTTGACTCGAATGTCAAGTTCAAAACGCCCTCTAGATTTGCATCATTGGGAGCACGAGCAAGAGAGGCTTCCTGGCTCGCTTCTCTGTGTACCCACTCTCTCTCTCGGCTGACCCTGACGAAGGATTCTAAGTGGCTGCAAATGGCAGACTCCGTCAGCCTGTCTCCAAAAAGGCTTCTGAAGGAAATTTCTCATACCCTGGAAGAAAGTGTGGGATGAGACGAGTGGATGGGAAGCATCTTAAGGTTACTTGCTGCCTTTTTAAACCCTGCTGGAAATGGTAACCAAGTCCTGGAATTCTTCCTGCAGCCTGGCGTGTCTGTGTGTCAGCTTGACCTTATCTTTCTGAAGCAGGTGCACTGAGACCATGTAAAGTGCACAGATGTCATGTCCTGCTCTCGCAGAATCAGCTATGCCACAGACTGCAGGCGTCTCATTATGAATCTTCTTTAATATATTCATCTAAACGTATTCACCTTGCTTTCCCTGTCTTTCTCAGCTTTAAAAAAACCCACACACACAAAGAGGCTGACTTTTCCCATCACTAACCTTGTCCAAGGTTAGGGGAGATTTGGGGACAACACAGGCCCCAGTGACTGTTGGTTTAAACCGATTGCATTAATCAGTTTTGCATTTTGATCAGTTGATCATGAAATGCCTATAATTACAAAAGTCGCACATGCCATTGTATGCACAAATGATCAGGATGACTTACACAGGGGTGGAGGGCTTCCTAGGAGGAATGCCTCTTTGGTTTTATGTAAAAGCTATAAGGGCATTCATGTCCTGCACCTGATTCTAGTCGGTTCATGCATTTTAATTCTGTTTTTATCTGCTACATTTTGCCTACCCAGAAAACATGTTTAGGCCTCTCTTAGAAGGTGTTTGAGAGCAGTCAGTTCCTCTGAAAATGATAACATTGTCAGATAAGTAGGAAATGAATCAATTATTTCATAATTATTCATTTGTTTGTAAATTAGTTTTTCCTAGCAATTTCAATATTTTGGAGTTTATTGAAACACAGAACTTACATTTTAAAAACTAACCATCCTATTCTGGTGTTGATGAATTCCCCTAATTTGGAATTCCTAACAGCTTTTAAAGGTATACGTTGCATGCCATTATATTCTAATTTAAAGATTTTTAGTAAATGTATAGAGTTGAGCAATCTACTTTCAGAACATCTCCTTCATCCCCAAAAGATCATTTCCATTCCCCATTTGTAATCCCTCCTCACCATCACTTCTAGCCTCATTTAATTCTTTTTTATTTTTGTTTGTTTATTTTTGTGGGTTTGTTTTTTGTTTTGTTTTGTTTTTTTGAGACAGGGTCTTGCTCTGCCACCCAGGCTGGAGTGCAGTGGCATGATCATAGCTCACTGCAGTTCCAGCTGCCTAGGCTCACACAATCCTCCTGCCTTAGCCTCTGGAGTAGCCGGGACTACAGGCACGTGCCACCACACCCAGCCTTTTTTTTTTTTTTTTTTTTTTAATTTCTTATAGAGATGGGCTTTCACTGTGTTGCCCAGGCTGGTCTCAAACCCCTACCTAGGCTCAAGTGATTCTTCCACCTCGGCCTCCCAAAGTGCTGAGATTACAGGCATGAGCCACTGCACTCGGCCCTCATTTAATTCTTTTTTTTTTTCTTTGAGACAGAGTCTAATTCTGTCGCCCAGGCTGGAGTGCAGTGGCACAATCTCAGCTCACTGCAACCACCACCTCCCGGGTTCAAGTGATTCTTTTGCCTCAGCTTCCTGAGTGGCTGGGATTACAGGGACCTGCCACAACACCTGGCTAATTTTTGTATTTTTTAGCAGAGACGGGGTTTCACCATGTTGGCCAGGCTGGTCTCGAACTCCTGACCTCAAGTGGTCTATCCGTCTCGGCCTCCCAAAGTTCATTTAATTCTTGATTCGACATTTTGTGGACTTTCTGAAAACTGAGAAAATAAACTATTAACTGCGGTCCTACCAAGTCTGACGCTGTTCCTGCTGGCTGTGTGTGTGTGCGTCTATGTGTGGCTTCATAATCTCTCCTGTACATATTAACATTGTGTCTGCAGCCTTATGATATCTTCACCTTCTTAAAGCACATGGCAGCATAATTTCCACATCACTTTTTCATTTGTGGTACATACAAGGATGCTTCATACCTAATGCCATTTCCATCCTTTTAAACCACAGGCACATCCATCTGGAAGGCCTTTTTCTTCACCCCCAACTTCAACCCCGTGGGTTCCAACGGATGCTTTGCCACACATGTGTGCTTCTGTTTCGGGAGTTACGTCACCCATCACGATCCACCTTTACTCTTTGATATTTCCAGAGATCCCAGAGAGAGAAACCCATTAACTCCAGCAACCGAGCCCCGGTTTTATGAAATCCTCAAAGTCATACAGGAAGCTGCGGACAGACACACCCAGACCCTGCCAGAGGTGCCTGATCAGTTTTCATGGAACAACTTTATTTGGAAGCCCTGGCTTCAGCTGTGCTGTCCTTCCACTGGCCTGTCTTGCCAGTGTGACAGAGAAAAACAGGAAAAGAGACTGAGCCGCTAGCAGTGCCTGGGGACCAGACAGACGCATGTGGCAAAGCTCACCATCTTCACTACAAACACACGCCTGAGAGTGGCACTGGGGAAACATAACTCCATCTACACCTTGGATTTGGACTGAGTCTCCATTTTAACACCTGAAGGCTTGGGCCAGAGCTCAACAGCAACTCAACTGGAGGGATGAGGGGGATAAGGTCTGTAGTATACAGAGAGGAAGATGGTAGGTTTATGCCTTCTGTGGCCAGAGTCTTGGACTCATGGAAATAGAATGAATAGAGGAGCATTCACAAGGCACACCAGTGCAAGCAGATGACAAAATGGTGCAGAAGGCAATCTTAAAACAGAAAGGTGCAGGAGGTACCTTAACTCACCCCTCAGCAAATACCTATGTCAACAGTGTAAGTTACCATTTACTCTATAATCTGAAGTGATGCTATAACCAGCATAATAAAAAGACAATCACATAAAAAAGAGTTTAGTCATCTAAACATAAGTAACTTTAAGGTGAATGAAAGATCTTCTTTATGAATAATAGATGATGGTAAGTTCCACTTTGGTTATTGGAAGGCAAGTCATTATTACTGGTATTAGTTAAAACACATATCAAATGCTCTTCATCATATATATAGTTATACATATACATACACACACACATACAGTATATTCTTTCCTCAAGAGGGTTAAGATGTCTAAAATAGGGACCTAGAAGCTTATCACTAGAAGCTCACAAATAGGTTTCTTTGCACAATGATTTTTTGCCAAATTTTATAGTAATAATAATCCCAAGGCAAATCTCTCCTGAACTGCTTTCCATTCCATAATTTGTAGTATGATTCTTGGATTCCACTGTTTTCTTTGGGGAATGGAAGTTCTGAATTAAAAGCCCACTGTGGAGATGCTGTGGTTCAGGGAATCTCTTCCAACATAATTCAGAATCATTGGCCTAGAAAGTCTCTGATATTTGGAGGGGAACAAAAATCACTCACAAGCAATCCGTGATCTATACACATAAGCATAATTTCCTTTAGTTCTAGGCAGAAGTTAGTCATCAGAGAACAGTCATGTATGCAAATTTTGTGGCTGAGAAATTTCTGTGCTTCCAATCCACAACGAGATGCATGATTTTGTTTTCATCCCATTTCCCCCAAGCCCCCGTAAATGCGCAACTGATCGCATCAGGGAAAATGCGCAACTGATCGCCTAGGAGAGGGCCTCGTAGTGGCACAGCTGGAGATAGTTTCAAAGTCTAAACCACCAGCCCATCCTGAGGAAAGGCTCCTATGGAATGTAAAGTGCAATCATTTCTTCAGATATAAGACTTTCCCCAACAATGTGATTGGATTCCTTTATGCCAAAATCGAGAGAAGCTGCCATCCACCTGCTTACGCATTCATCTGTTTTGTGGACTTGTCTGACCACCTTCTACTTGCCCAGAGTTTGTTCAATTCCAAGACAGTGCCCATGAATGGAACACCTGTAACCCACACAGCGGTTTGCAGAGAATGTTAGCCATGACTTGGGCTTTCTGAAAGTTGGCTATAATTTCTCTATCCCTACCCACAACCCTGGGAAGTTGGAGCAAGAAGGGCATACTATTGGGCTGGGAGGATTCAACAGCATTTCCCCAGTTGCCCTTTAAGGTCTTCTATTTCAGACGTTAATTTCGCTTCTCTTTCTAAAAAAAAAAAAAAGAAAGAAAAAGAAAAAAAAGAAATAAGTGATTCCTACCCCCTAACTCCAGAATTGTTGAAAGCTGAAAAGCATACAAGATTCTTCCTTTTAACGTGGATTTCTCGTTCCAGAAATTGTGGGGTAATCTGTATTCTTGCTTTAGAAAACATTCTTATTAGAGAGGGTACTAGCTTACTGATGATGTGTTAGGATTGCTACTGATGCTGTCATGTGGAAACTATTTAAAGGCACTATTATAAACTTATCCTATAAGATGACAATGTTTACTCAAAGTCTAACATATTCAGTGCAAGTAAGACTTTCTGAAAACACTTGATGATGTGGGAATGCTGCAGGATTAAATAACTTGAAGAGCCTTTATAGATTATACGAATGCCTATCTGTGTCTAGAACCAGTTATTTAACCTGTAAAATGTCAACAGCAAATGAAGGATGAAGTATATCTCTAGATGCAAATATATTGAGTTTAAAAGTGCCTCAAAATAATTGAGATCACATTTCAGGACATTTGGAAATCAGGTTGATTTGTGGTAACTGTAGTCATCTTAAATTTCAAACCATTTACCATCTGAAAGTTTTGATTTGAATGTGAAACAGGAAATTGGAATTCTTTTGTCCAGGAGAAACCTCGCAAACCTTCTTTAAGGCATAGTTTTGTTGTTTGTTTGCTCGTTTTTTGCAGAGCTGTAAGGCATGGCTGCTTGTTTACAAAGCATCTCATTCATATTACCTGTGGAGTTGTATATCCAAACCTTAGTGAGTTTTGAAGCTTTAAGCAAATTCTTTTAAAAAAATTCTTCTATTTCTAGCATTACTAGATATTAAAAGTTAAGCAAATAGATTAATGATGTATACATAGGCATCATTTCACAAGGTCAGGAATTGCTGCAGGAAAAGCAAAATTGCAATCTACGTATCTGTGGTACTAAGGAAGTCCCGTTTTTCAAAAATGGAAGCCCACTTCTCAGATTTTTCTGAAGGGCATACAATGAAAAGTGGAGGGGAAAAACACACACACACAAAAACAAGTATTTGACTTGTCACAGGAATCTGATTGCATTAAGTGAAAGGATTATTTAGAATATGTTAATGCAAAGTTAAAATAAAAATTTCCTTGGCAATTAAAAATGCTGTGCGCTAATACCCTGCTATCTATCGTGACTCAATTCAACAATGTGGGGAATGTTTACTACATTTCCAACTTGATGTCAAGCAATGGGGAATACCCAGTTCTGCAAAGATTCATCAACTTTCTTAGCTCAAGAGAGAGGCTGAGAAATGCAGAGAAGAATAAGACAGAAAATGGCTCTGACCTCCGTGATCCGAGAGTGGGAAAGGGCCTGATTATTACCCATCAGGCACACTCTCTAAGGCCTTTTTAGGGGCCTACAAAAATGTTTTAATTTATTTTATAATCAGAAGAAAAGAAAATGAACATTGGGGATTGGAAATCGTATTGGTATTTGCACCAACGTAGTCATAAAATAGTATGTTAATATGTTTTTACTTTATATATTTATATATTAAAATATATTTAATATGTTTTGCGTTTGTGGCCCATGAAAGTCTTACTGGGCCCTGGGGAAGGGACTCTAGCCTGGTGAAGCAGCTGCTTTGCTCTACAAATACCTGGGGCAGAAATTTGATTTGAAAAATATTATTCTCTCTTCTCTTTGTTTCATCTGGATTCCTTCGGAAAACCAAACCAGTGTCAGAACAAACCCCGAAGCGGTAAGAAGTTGGAGTGAGAAGGGCATGGTATTGGGACTAGGATCGGCTCTCATTCGATTGAGCTATTCTCATAAAATGACAAAAAAGTGTCCATAAAGAGGCTGCTGGCGAGTGTGTGGCCATAGGGAGCCGACATGCCCGGGAGGAAAGGTGTTGATTACATGGAGACTTCCAAAAGCTAAAGCCTTGTTGCCTTCTCTTTAATGCCTAGAGAATGGGATGTGTCATGCAAATGCTCAAAACCTCTTAAATCATAGCTGTCTGACCTCTACGGACCTCACATCCATCGGAGGCTTCATGGACAAAGATTCTCCACTTGGCCAAACTTTAGCCAAGCTCCTCAACCTTCTCCCAGGCCCAATCTGGGCACTTCCTTGTAAAATCCAGTTTTGGCAAGAAGTCTGTTAAGTCAGTTTCGCAAGAACACCTAACCCCCCCATATCTGTTCAACCTCAGTATCTGATCAGGCTTCTCAGCCTCCACCATCCCCCAGGTGATGTCTGGTCACCTGGCCTGCCTTCAGCTAGAATCCTGTTAGGTCGGTTTAGCTGAATGCTCCCTGATATTTCCTCTTGGTAATCTTCCATCCACTGCCCCTCACCCTGTTCCCTGTCTATAAATATCCAGTTTTCCATGGTGTATTCAGAGCTGAGTCCAGTCTCTCTCCCCTACTACAAGTCCCCATTGCTGTGGTCCCTGTACCCATCAGGATGGTCCTGAATAAAGTCTTACTGTGCTTTAATAGGTAGCATTGAAAAATTTTTTTCTTTGACATCATCCATGACAACATGAAACCTATTGGGACAGCATGACTGTGCAGGGTCTTTAGAGCTCAGCTTTCTGAGGCCCTGAGCATTCTTGGTTTTCCAACACCGTGAACCTGTTCTGTGTTGCAAGAGATCACTCAAGCCAATGTTACTTAATGCCATCTCTTTGTGTAATAGATCTGAATAAAGTAATTGTAATATACCAGTATTTTACTTTGTCGGGTATTATTTTAATGGGAGCCTTTCCAATGAAGGAAACATCAGCTTTCCTTGTTAGGATGCAAGCAGCTTAAAAACTATCCATGTCTTTCTGAAAAGGAAACATTGCCATGTAACTATGTATCAGTTTTCTAAGAACTTCATAGGCCTTCTATATAGGAGACCCTCAAATTTGGGGGTTCATCTGAGAATGGTTCTACTCATTAAGTTCAAATCCTCTAAAGGATTTTTTGGTAAGTGTATCTTTTTTTTTTTCACAGAGTCTCACTCTGTCTCCCAAGCTGGAGTGCAGTGGTGCAATCTTGGCTCACTGCAAACTCCACCTTCTGGGTTCAAGCGATTCTCCCACCTCAGCCTCCTGAGTAGCTGGGACTATAGGTGTGCACTACCACACTTGGCTAATTTTTGTAATTTTTAGTAGAAATGGGGTTTCATCATGTTGGCCAGGCTGGTCTCAAACTCCTGACCTCAGGTGATCCACCCACCCTGGCCTCCCAAAGTGCTGGGATTACAGGTGTGAGCCACTGCGCCTGGCCATGGTAAGTTTATCTTACCTGGCAAGTACATCTTCAAAGTAGCAAATTGTATAATTTCTTACGTATACTTTACACAATAAGCAAACACAGTCACTTTTATATTGAGGTCTGGGATATAAAATTTCCTTCACTGAGTATATGAGGATCTAAGGTTTCAAACTAAATTATACATGGGGATTGTAGTGTTTTTCTAAAGGTAAGAATGTTAATGAACATGTTTTTATAAATAGGTACTTTGAATTGCTTGTCAATATTTATACTAATTTAACAATGGGTGCAAAAATAAATACACAAAGTACCATATTTACAAAGATATGCGTATTCTCCAGTGGGCAGGGCCCAATGGTTGTTACATTTGGGATAGAAACTATCTCATGATTCAAATATACAGATTCATCTCAGTGAGTGCTGAGCAAGATGATATTTTCCTATTTCCCTTATAGTAATGTTGGCACCATATGAGCCACTCGGGCCTGGCCATAAGTTTCCTGCATAATCCTCTATGGTGGGAGTCCCCACCCCCAGGCCACAGACCACTACCAGTCCATGGCCTGTTAGGAACTGAGACACAAAGCAGGAAGTGAGCGGAGGGCAAGTGAGCAAAGCTTCATCTATATTTACGGCCTCTCTCCATTACTCACGTTACCACCCGAGCACCACCTGCTGTCAGATGAGCAGCCACATTAGATTCTCATAAGAGCAAGAAACCTATTGTAAACTGCACGTGCGAGGGATCTAGGTTGTGCGCTCTTTATGAGAATCTTATGCCTGATGATCTGTCACTGTCTCCTGTTACCCCCAGATGGAACTGTCTAGTTGCAGGAAAACTAGCTCAGGGCTCTCACTGATCCTACATTATGGTGAGTTGTATAATTATTTTATTATATGTTAGAATGTAATAATAATAGAAATAAAGTGCACAATAAATGTAATGTATTTGAATCATCCCAAAACCATCCGCCACCCCCAGTTTGTGGAAAAATTGTCTTTTAGTCCCTGGTGCCAAAAAGTTTGGGAACTGCTGCTCTATGGATACTCTGCTTGTTGTCATTGAATACAGAAAATTGAGATAAGAGCTCAGAGGAGGGCCTAAGGGAAGAATGGTAATATGTTAGTCCGTTGTCATGCTGCTAATAAAGACGTACTCAAGACTGGGTAATTTATAAAGAAAAGACGTTTAGTTGACTCACAGTTCCACAGAGCTGGGGAGGCCTCAGGAAACTTACAATCATGATGGAAGGGGAAGCAAAAATGTCCTTCTTCACATGGTGGCAGCAAGGAGAAGTGCAGAGCAAAGGGGAGGAAAAGTCCCTTATAAAACCATCAGATCTCATGAGAACTCACTATCACAAGAACAGCATGGAGGTAACCACCCCCCATGATTCAGTTACCTTTCACTGGGTCCCTCCCATGACATGTGGTGATTATGGGAACTACAATTCAAGATGAGATTTCAGTGGGGACACAGCCAAACCATATCATTCTGCCCCTGGCCCCTCCCAAATCTCATGTCCTCACATTTCAAAACACAATCATGCCTTCCCAACAGTCCCCCAAAGTCTTAACTCATTCCAGCATTAACTCAAAAGTCCACGTCCAAAGTCTCATCTGAGACAAGGAGAGTTCCTTCTGTCTATGAGCCTGTGAAATCAAAAGCAAGTTAGTTACTTCCTACATACAATGGGGATACAGACATTGGGTAAATACACACCCATTCCAAATGGGATAAATTGGTCAAAACAAAGGGGTTACCGGCCCCATACAAGTCCGAAATCCAATAGGGCAGTCATTAAATCTTAAAGCTCCAAAATCATCTCCCTTGACTCCATGTCTCACATCCAGGTTATGCTGATGCAAGAGGTGGGCTCCCATGACCTTGGGCAGCTCTGCCCCTGTGGCTTTGCAGGATACAGCCTCCCTCCTGGCTGCTTTCATGGGCTGGTGTGGAGTGTCTGCGGCTTTTCCAGGTGCACAGTGCAAGCTGCAAATATTTTATGATAGTTCTTTGGATTTCAAAAAGATGCTTTGATTTACTGGTACTGTTTTAAATAGAAGTCATGTGCATTAATTCTTTAAAGGCTATCAGCTGTGTGGAGGTGGAAGTCAGATAAACTTAAAGATAAAAATATAGTGAAGTCTACCATCAATTAATTGTGGCCCAGGATTGATTATAAGTGATTCTGCAATTCTAGTATAAATGAGTGAAAATGCAGAGTTGATTGATCTGAGCAACAAACATAATTATTACTATTATTACTAAATATTGAGGTTCTTTTTGAAATATTGCATTTTGTTTCACTGGATTCTATGAGGATAATAGATTTCAAAATATATTACACATATGGAAATATGATGTTGTTTTTAATGGCATTTGAAAATTTTGAATTTTCCAATGAATATGTTTTTATAATATATTATTTGAATTCCCTATAAACTTTGTCACTTTTGAAATACTTTTTAAAATAGTACCTGTGCAGTACTCTAGTAGATGCAATATTTTAGTTTTGTTGATCAGATCTTAGTCTTAGCAAAATATTAAACAATGACACAATATTTAAAGCCACACTATTTCAGCAACCTTTGAAATAATACCATGTAACTCCTGTTTAATATTTCTAATTAGTTCATGAGATTCTTGCATCTTGTGCTTTTCTTTCAAAGTCAAGTTGTAAACTATGCCGTTAATGCAACGTGTAGGCTTTGCGTTAATATCTGAAGGCATTCTGCAGCAAGGTTTGAAAGTACCCTTGTCTGGTGCCTCTCAGGCTGATGTGCATGAAGGTGACAGGTAGCATAGGAAAAGGCTGGGGAAAGTCAGAGCTTGAAATAATTCAGTAAAGGGCACTGGTGGCACTGGTGGCATTTTATCAGACAAGGGAAATGCATTGGGTCAGTAACTACTAAGGGAAAGCCGATCAGACAGGCCATCCATTAGAGCTTGTATCAGGGAGAGCTGTTCACATTGTCACATCGGGGCAGAGACAAAGTGAGCTCTGTAGCACATCCCATTGCACTGAAGGGAAGAAGAGGGCAGTGTCTGGGTCCACGTGCAGGTGTTACAGGCAGGGATATGGGTAGTAGTTGATGAGTCTCATGGATCCCAGACATGGTTCTAAATGCGTCAGTGGATTCGTCTATTTAATCTTCACTGTACATCTGTTAGATAGCTGTTATTATTGTCCTCTTACATAGGAGGATCCAGGCACAAAACAACAGTACATACATTGCTTTATGCTTAGATTTATGGAATGCTCTTTTGGTTAATAAAAAAGGAAATGGATAGATTCATGACCTTCATATATGACTGTGCATGCTGTGTACTGCACAACTCCAGGAGGCAGCATTAACATAATCCGCAGTGGGAAGAACATTTTCTAAATTTATGCAGTGCACAACCTGTGCCACCATATGTAGCAATATCCGTTAGATAGTGATGTTGCAAAAATAGATGGATATGTAAGTAATGGACACAACTGACTACCTTGATTTTTCTAGCAAGGGACACAGGAGTACGGTTTGTAAAACCCATGGATGAATCTATGAACTAATGTATTGACAGGAGGCATTCTGGAGTGAAAAAGGTAATCCGAGTGTACAGATCATTAAAATAGAGCTAAAATTCACCAAGAGTTGACGTATTGCATTGAGGGAAAAAACAGCACATGGTTTTGTGGTTATCTGTTGGTTTGCTGTTCTCTGGGCATCACCACACTGTCTGCTAAAGGTTTCCGGCCCTTCGTGAGCTGTGAGGAGACATGTCACAGGCTGCTTCAGAGCTACAGCATCTGTCACCAGCACTTTCTCAACATCCCACACAGAGGCTGCTCCCTCTGGCTGGTCTCGGAGTTAAGACGACACCAAACAGAGTCCAGATAACTTAGGAGTAATACACAGTGTGAGCAAGAAAGCAAGCTTCGTTGCTGAAGGCACTGAGGTTTGGATATTTTTCCTGCAGCCTAGATACATTCATTCTGAGCAACGTATGTTACCATTCTGTTTCTGCAAAGGAATGAGTATTGCATTTTGCAAAATATTTCATTTCCCATTTTTATCCCTCAGGGAGTTTATAGCTAAAGGATCCTGGGATATTTTGGACCATGGAATATCCGAGGCTTAATCAGACTTGGAAAAATAATTCAGATAGTTGGAGGAAAGGAAAAATGAGAATGGCTTTGGGCCAAGTAAAAACAAAACAACACTAATGCTGAGATTCACTGTATCTTCAGAAATATACACATCTAGTAACTTTTACCGAGTGAATCTTAGGGAGGTGAATGGCACTTCATTTGGTAACGTCTTATGCCACATGGAAACTGAAGGATTGTACAACTTCAGATCCCTTTGTTTTAACAACTATAGGAAGCCGTGCATTTTAATGTCACTTTAAATGTGTTTAAAATATTTAATCCTACTTAATTGTATGTTAAATTTTTTGACAATCCTTTTAAAGTGAAAATAATATCTAGTAGGAACAATAATATTCGTGTGCATCCTACTTATTAGTGCTTTGAATGCAAGTAAATGGTCTTTTGACCCTTTCTCATTTAAATTGTTTGCCTTTTTTTCATCCCAGTCATGCTGAGTGAATTCTGGTGTTTAAAAAATTATATAGTGCTATTATTTTCCATGACAATGCTTTAAAGGGTAACTTGTGTGGGGAAGCATATTTAAAATTTTATGGTATTATTTCCATCACAGCAAAGCAATGTTAAAGCTTTGCCAGGGTTATAATGGCTCCTTTTGTGTAAAGTTCATGAAATTCAACAGTGATGACACTTAGAAGAGAGCTACCAGCCCCAAATGAGACAAGGACTTCTATGTCAAAATGGGAGAAGGGAATGGAAAGGCAAGAGAAAGATTAGTAGGAGATGCGTAGGCAAACCTTAGTCATCCACGTATGTTTATGATGCAGTTATCTTAAACATAAAATAGAGGGTGAGAGAACCAACATGCTATCAGTCTCAGGGTGACAATTACCCTGTAATAGTCTACCTTCAACTATCTTAGATAATGCATAAGAAAGTGCTTGATGAATCATTCCGTCCTAACCACTATTTAAGCTCCAGGGCAGAGAAAAGAACCAGAATTTCAGATCCTCACCCCTCACTGTCTTGTATGTCTAAAATGTGCAGAGATGTAATGTCAGCTCATCACTTACCATGGCGTAAAAATACATATTTCTCTGCAAAAGTTCATCTCGGCGCCTCTCTGCTCCACAGAAGTTTTCTAAAAATAAGAGAAATCCCTTTTGGAGATGCAGAGATTTATTCTAGAAAATGACAATGCTCTTGGATTATCTTTCAATGAGATTTGGCAATGAGCGATGTCCCTAACAGCTAGATGACTTGATGCCCTTTCTGGAATATAATGGCAATGACAAATCTATTTTTGCTTCAGCCCAGGCAGCTATGTTAATGTGCACTCTGTGCGTGCTGAAGACACTTACTACTGCCCATCCATTTTGAAACCTTTAGTAAGAAGCCTGGAGTTAGATCCGTCCTCTTTCCTTCTGTTGCACATCGAGAGACTAACCTCTGTGGCTAAGCTCCCAATCTCGCCCTTTTACGCTATAACCACAGAAATGTGCATACGATGGAGGGAAAAGGATTAGACTCTGCAAATTCACATTGCCCTATGTCACCAATTTTGAGGATTAAGTTTCAACACAAAACAATTCAGTTCCATAACAAAAGTCACTTTAGTGTCTGAGAAGGGTAGATGGTGAAGACAGAGGTGGCTGAATTTTAAGGCATTATTGTGATTAAATGCAATTATCTTACATAACACATTTTAATTATGCCAATAAGAGAGGATTACCCAATTACAAAATGTTTTCAGCAGGACCATATTAACACTCATGTGATGTATCTTTCCTCCTGTTTTAACTGTAGTGTGTAAGGATAAATACAAATTGAAATAGTACTCTAGGCTATTTCCTGCTTGGTCAATGAATATTTTTCTGAACCATAAAATATGGATTTGCCAATTTAGGGAGTTAATAACATTGCCCTAGATTTTCTTTTATCTTGGCAGAAGAACAGAGTTCTTTTCAGCATGGACCTCAGTTCTCTGATTACTTTGTGGTCCATTTTAGTTGCCAATACCTTAGATGTTACAAAAGCAAGACAGCTTCATCAAACACTAAAATATGACATGAACCACTACAGGAGACTCTTTGCATTTTGCATTTTTATATTAAATGTGATAATAGTATAGATCATTTATTTATAATTTGCATGGAATTGCACTGTGCTCATGCTGAAAGGAAAATGCTTTCACTCTGCCCATTGAAGCCTCAGCAATTTGGAATGAAAACTTAAAATAAAATAATCTAAGGCATGTTTTTTGAGAGAGACTCCCATGAAAATTTAATTTTAAAACCTAAACTCATCTATGTGCTTTCAAATAGAGTACAAGATAGAAAGAGTGCATTGTAATCGCTGGGCATATTTTTAAGAAAAATATTTTATTGTGGAAAATTTCAAACAAACACAAAAATAGAAAGAATGTAATATTGAATCCCCACAACTTTATTCCCAAGCGTCAATAATTGTCACCATTTTATCTATCTTCAAACACAATCGTGGTCATGATATTTTAAAATTTTGGATTGTCGTCCATGAACAGAAAATAAGGATTTTAATGTTTCGTGATATACTGCATAAATTGCTATGGCAATGTGTTTCTTCAAAGTATATATATTTTCATAAAGGTAAATAGTAAAGGAGTTAAATTTAATAAAGACATAAACCATATTGGTATCTTCTGTGTGCCAAACCATCTCAAAACTTAGTGGCCTAATGCTATACCCACATGTTTAACTGCTGGTCTTGTGGGTTGACATTTTGGTTCAGCTGAGTGGTTTTTCTTAGATGACTTTGGCTGGGCCTGCTTCAACATCTGACACTGGTTGATGAACAACTGGGCTACCTGGTTTATGACGGCCTCATCTGGAAAGGCAGGAACACCTAGGGCCTCTCTGCATGTGGTTCTCTCATTCTCCAGCAGGCTAGCCCAGCCAGTCCTCAAGGCTATAATTCTAGTGGTTCCAAGATCAGCAAGAGAGGACAAGCCCAGTGTGCAGATACCTTGCAAATCTATGCTTGTGTCTGCTTGCTCTAGAGCCCAAACAAGTCACCTGGCTAAGCCCAGCTGCAAGGGTAGATATAAAGACAACTCTTAAAGGGAGTAGCTGCAAAGGCACATTACAAAACAAAACAAAACAAAACAAAAGAAAAAACAAAAAAGAATATGCATGCAAACGAGGGAAGATTCTGTGGCCAGTTTTACAATCTACTTCATAAAGTTAAAAGTCTTATCCAAAGGAGATGAAGTTGACATAGCAAATTAGGACTTCCAAAAACTCTCTTCTCTGTGAAATCAATAATAAAGCTAGAGAAAGTTGTCAGAAATAACTTTTACAGAACTCTGGAAATTAGCCAAAGGCTTGTTGCATCCCCTGGGAACAACGGTGGGATCTCAGTAAGAAGAGTGTGCTCGTTGGCATTTGAGCTTACCTTGAGCTTACCCTAGTGCAAGCCTGTATTCTCCCACTGAATGGTGGCTGGAAAAACAGCAGCCCGTGGGTTCTCTAGCAGGCAGCAGAGGGAGCGGAGTGTGGCTGGAGCTCCAGGAAATCCTCATTCCTAATGCTGGTGTATTTATCTGTGTTTGACCTGATACGGAGTTGCCTAGTACAAAGAAATCTTTTCTCTGAGGGAATGAAGCCCTGATACATATAATACATGGATAAATGTGGAAAATAATGCTCAATAAAAGAGCCTGATACAAGGAAACACAACATCTAGGATCCATTTATATGAAATGTTCAGAACAGGCAAACCCATAGAAACAGAAAGGAGAGATAGCCTTTGACAGAGGCTGGAGGGAGGAGGGATAAGGAGCGACCTCTCATGGGTAAAGGGTTTTTTTTTCCAGGGATGAAAATATTCTGAAATTAGGTGTTGGTGCTGGTTGCACAATTCTGTGATAGAAAAACCACTGAATTGTCCAGGTTTAGATGCTAAATATTATAGGATGTGAATTGTCTCTGATTTTTAAAAAAATGAAATCCACCATTTCAATTAAAAAAGATAAAGTAGGCTGGGCATGGTGGCTCATGCCTGTAATCCCAAAACTTTGGGGTGCTGAGGCGGGCAGATGGCTTGAGCCCAGGAGTTTGAGACCAGCCTGGGCAACATGGTGAAACCCCGTATCTACTAAAAGTACAAAAATGTGGCAGGCACCTCTAATCCCAGCTGCTTGGGAGGTGAAGGTTGCAGTGAGCTGAGATTGCACCACTGCACTCCAACCTGGGCGACAGAGCAAGACTACATCTCAAAAAAATAAAAGAAAAAAGAAAAATAGAAAAATTAGCTTGGTGTGCTGACGTGTACCTGTAGTTCCAGCTATTCAGGAGGCTGAGGCAGAAGGATCACTTGAGTCCAGGAGGTTGAGGTTGCAGTGGGTTGAGATTGTGCCACTGCACTCCAGCCTGGGCAACAAAGTAAGACTCTGTCTCTAAAAAAATTAATTAATTTAAAAAAGTAAATTTCTTTTGCCATCAGTTATTCAAAATGGACTCTCTAGAGTGCCGTCATTGCAAAATTGTCCAACTTCTATGCCATCTTTAGGATGGATTCCTGGAGTGTTGATGGCACTTTCTTTAGTTTGCCTTGTTGGACAAATTCCCATGTCTGTATTGCAGCTACTCTTCCTGCTTTGAATGCTCCCTTCTCTACGCACCTTAGTTACAGTCCCAAAATTTTGAACCACAGTTTATCTTAGAGGTCTCAGCTCCATCATCTCCTCTCTATAAAACTCGCTTCCACCTTGGAACCCGTTACTGCTGCTGTTATATCTTTTGTAACAGATGATTTCAACTAGATGTGTTTTAAACTGCCAACTCATTCAGAAAGAGACCAATTTCTATTCATGTTTGTATCCAAAGTGCACAGCATGGTGCCTGACACCTTAGCAGGAATCTTTCATCTTCTCTGGGCACAGTGAAGGTTATGTCCCCCTCAATCTCTGCAACATTTAGTCCAGACCATCACTCACTGCCCATTTTTCCTTCTCTGCCCAAGGTTGTAAAGGCAACTTAAAAATGGAGTTGTCCCAAAGGAGTTGAAGACTTATTTCCATGCAAAAACCTGGCCACGGATGTTTATAGCAACCTTATTCACAATGGTGAATTGGAAGCAATGAAGATGTCCTTCAGTAAATCAGTGGATGAGTAGATGAGTGGTACATCCAGACAACTGAGTATTATTCAGCACCTAAAAGAAATGAACTGTCAGGCCACAAGAAGGCATGGAGGAAACTTAAATGCATATCACTAAGTGAAAGAAGCCAGTCTCAAAAGGCTCATACTGTATGATTTCAACTATGGGACATTCTGGAAAAGGGAAAACTATGAGAACAGTAAAAAACAAATCAGTAGTTGCCAGGGGGAAGAAGGAGGGGTGAATAGGTGGAGCACAGAAGATTTTTAGGGTAGAACACAGTGAATCTACCCTGTGTGACATTATATAATGGTGGATCCATGTCATTATACATTTGTCCAAACCCATAGAATGTACAACACCCAGAGTGAGCCCTAACGTAGATGGTGGTGATGATGATGTGTCGATGTAGGTTCATCAGTTGTAACAAATGCACTGCTCTGGTGAATGAAGTTGATGATGGGGGAGGCTGTGCATGAATTGGGGAAGGGATATAGAGGAAATGTCTATACCTTTCACACAGTTTTGCTATGAATGTAAAATTGCTCTGAAAGTAGTATTAACTCTTACATACATAAAAAATAAGGTTTTAACTCATAATAAGCATACACACCGAGTGATGACACTTGAACTGTAAGCTGGCCACCTAGGTGAACTCATTCAGTTTTCCCTCGGTTCTAAGATATGGAGTGTACTCTTCTATCCAGAATGTGCATTTTGTATCTGACTTGAACCTGAACCCCAACAGAATGCCACCCCAAGTCCAATAAGTCTATTTCACTTTGCCCATGTGAACAATACTCCACTATGGGGCCCACCATTTAATACAATGTGAACAGTGCTCTCTGGACTTGTGTACTATAGCCATCCGCTGCTCCAAATCCTTCCTTTACTCGGAATCTCTGGCCAACTCTATCCTATCCAGCTCATAGCTGTGTCCCCACCCAAATCTCATCTTGAATTGTAACTCCCACAATTCTCACATGTCCTGGGAGAAACCTGGTGGGAGGTAATTGAATCATGGGGACAGGTATTTCCCATGCTGTTCTCATGATAGTGAATAAGTCTCATGAGATCTGATGGTTTTAAAAATGGGAGTTTCCCTGCACAAGCTCTCTCTCTCTTTGCCTGCCACCATCCATGTAAGATGTAACTTGCTTCTCCTTGCCTTTCATCTTCCAACATGATTGTGAGGCCTTCCTAGCCACGTGGAACTGTAAGTCCAATAAACGTCTTCCTTTTGTAAATTGCCCAGTCTCGGGTATGTCTTTATCAGCAGCATGAAAACAAACTAATACAATAAATTGGTACCAGTAGAGTGGGGTGCTGCTAAAAAGAAATCTGAAAATGTGGAAGCAGCTTTGAAACTGGGTAACAGGCAGAGGTTGCAACAGTTTGGAGGGGTTGGAAGAAGACAGGAAAATATGGGAGAGTGTGGAACTCCCTAGAGACTTGTTGAATGAAATTGACCAAAATGCTGATAATGACATAGACAATGAAATCCAGGCTGAGGTGGTCTCAGATGGAGAAGAGGAACTTGTTGGGAACTGGAGCAAAGGTGACTCTTGTGATGTTTTAGCAAAGAGACTGGTGGCATTTTTCCCCTGCCCTGGAGATTTGTGGAACTTTGAACTTGAGAGAGATGATTTAGGATATCTGGCAGAAGAAATTTCTAAGCAGCAAAGCATTCAAGATGTGACTTGGGTGCTGTTAAAGGCACTCCATTTTATAAGGGAAGCAGAGTGTAAATGTTCGGAAAATTTGCAGGCTGACAATGTGATAGAAAAGAAAATCCCATTTTCTGAGGAGAAATTCAAGCCAGCTGCAGAAATTTGCATAAGTAACGAGGATCCGATTGGTAATCCCCAAGACAATGGGAAAAATATCTCCAGGGCATGTCAGAGGTCTTCACAGCAACCCCTCCCATCAGAGGCCTGAAGGCCTAGGAGGAAATAGTGGTTTCATGGGCCAAGCCCAGGGTTCCCATGTGGTGTGCAGCCTAGGGACTTGGTGCCCTGTGTCCCAGCTGCTCCAGCCATGGCTGAAAAGGCCTAACATAGAGCTCTGGCCATGGCTTCAGAGGGTGGAAGCCCCAAGCCTTGGTAGCTTCCACATGGTATTGAGCCTGCGAGTGCACAGAAGTCAAGAATTGAGATTTGGGAACATCTGCCTAAATCTCAGAAGAGGTATGGAAACTCATGGATGCCCAGGCAGAAGTTGGCTGTAGAAGTGGGGCCCTCATGGAGAACCTCTTCTAGGGCAGTGCGGAAGGCAAACATGGGGTCAGAGCCCCCACACAGAGTCCCTACTGAAACACTGCCTGGTGGAGCTGTGAAAAGAGGGCCACTGTCCTCCAGACCCCAGAATGGTAGATCCACTGACAGCTTGCACCATGCACCTGGAAAAGCCGCAGACAATGCCAGCCTGTGAAAGCAGCTGGGAGAGAGGCTGTACCCTGCAAAGCCACAGGTGCAGAGCTTCCCAAGACTATGGGAACCTACCACTTGCATCAGCATGACCTGCATGTGAAACATAGAGTCAAAGGAGATCATTTTGGAACTTTAGGATTTGACTGCCCCACTGGATTTTGGACTTACATGGAGCCTATAGCCCCTTTGTTTTGGTCAATTTCTCCCATTTGGAATGGCTGTATTTACCTAATACCTATACCCCATTGTATCTAGAAAGTAACTAACTTGCTTTTGATTTTACAGACTCATAGGTGGAAGGGACTTGCCTTGTCTCAGTGAGACTTTGGACTGTGGACTTTTGAGGTAATGCTGAAATGAGTAGAGACTTTGGGGGACTGTTGGGAGGTCATGATTGGATTTGAAAAGTAAGGACATGAGATTTGGAGGGGCCAGAGGTGGAATTATATGGGTTGGCTGTGCCCCCACCCAAATCTCATCTTGCATTGTAACTCCCACAATTCCCGCATGTCATGGGAGGAAACTGGTGGGAGATAATTGAATCATGGAGGTGGGTTTTTCCCGTGCTGTTTGCGTGATAGTGAATAAGTCTCATGAGATCTGATGTTTTTAAAAACGGGAGTTTCTCTGCGCAAACTCTCTCTCTTTGCCTGCCACCATCCATGTAAGACGTGACTTGCTCCTCCTTGCCTCCTGCCATGATTGTGAGGCCTCCCCAGCCATGTGGAACTATAAGTCTATTAAATCTCTTTCTTTCCAGTTTCAGGGTATGTCTTTATCAGCAGCATGAAAACAGACTAATACACCAGCTTATCCCAGCTCTAACTGACAGCCTCAAGTGCACAGATTTCTGGCCACTCTTTTTTGGGGGTTCTTTCTCAACCTGGCTCTGAATAATTAACCTTATTCTCAAACTTTCAATCCAAACTTTACTTATCTCCTCCAGTTTGGCTTTATAGTTTAAACTCAGCTGAGAATTTGCCCCACTATAGTTAAACTTGTCCCTTCAAATGGAAATTAATCCCCTGTATTCATTCTCATTCTCACTAGCTCCTGTAACTCTCTTGTCCCCATTTCTACATGGGCATTTATCAGAAACTCTTTATGTCTCTTACCTAAGATGCAATGACTTTTGCAAAGCAGTCTAGATAAAATTATTTAAAAACTGAGTAGCTAACATGACCTTTGAAAGAAGCATGTATTTTTGGACTCTCTCTTATCTGAGGTGCAAATCACTCTAGATACCATTACTGAGCTCAGCTGCCATTCAATGTAGTCTGAATTGCCTGCATAAAAATGACTACCTTATAAGAAATTATTCCATAAGAATCATCATGGTCTAAATGTATATATCCAATATATTTGTGTAATTTTTCATTGACCTAAAAATCTCACTTTATAAGTGACTGTTTTGATGTCATCAACATTTGTATCCACTTCTTTTTTAGAGGATGATGTCTTATCTTTCTTTAGGCTACCCTGAAATAAACAAAATAGCTCATGGAATTTCCTGTGTTAGCAGATTCTAGGCTTTCCACAGGTTCTAGACCCCAAGTGATACATTGGTATATTTGGAAAGGTAGATTTTTAGCAATAAAAAAATGAAAATGCAGACATAGCTAGTTCTAGGAATAAATATACTGGAGCCACAAGGCAAAATCTGATTTTTTTTTTTTTTGCAGATAGTACAGGCTTAAAATAACTTTAACCCATCTACAAGGATAATCACAGGAACAGGGCCTTGGCCTAATTAAAATTACATATTCCAAAAGATATATAACATAGCTTTCAGTTATCCAAGACATTAGATACTTGGTGGTTTGTCAATGATAAATAAACTTTAGCTTTATAAGTAAAGCCTTAAAAAGGACAAAATAATTTGTGTATGTTTGCTCTTATGTGTCATTCAAATTGATTGGTTAATTATTCCCTTATCGTCTGAGCTGTTTGGCATTTTGCAAACAGTTTTCACAAGGCTTGATGTTCTGAAGAAGGTGTAAATTTTCCAAGGTGAAGTAGAATGAATGTGAGCTAACTTATTGATGCTGGCATCATGAATTAAATAACTGGTTGTTATTGACTTACTGAACCACCAGACATGTCACAGAGGAACTCAACTCTATGTAGATTCTTAAATGAAAGAACCTGATCATTTTGGTGACTCAAAATGCAGTCAAATTTCTTAGTCATATGTCATGTGATTAATTTATGTAAGCATTTACACAAATTAGTATTTAGTTTTAAAAGTATTTCTGAATATATGGAGTTCGATGGATGTGTTTCAGAACTGACCTTTACTTGCATGGGTTTATTTTCATTCTATTGTCGTTTCTTGATTTGGAGGCAGTTATTGGTGGTCTTTTGGTCTTAACCTCTTTGATGCTAGTGCTTTCTTCTGTTGAATACTGTGGGCAGGAGGACCACAGGCATAGACCTTCAAAGGAGTATATCAACTCTGGCTGAGGTCCCACAGGCTTTGGCTTGAACATGTCCATGTGTCAGTCAGCTATTTCCACAATAATGCTACATAATAAGCTAGCCTCTAACTCAATGCATAAAAATACATGTTGCTTCTCATGCTCATTTTTTTCTGGGAGTCATCTATTGTGGCTTTACTCCATGTGTAACATTCAGGGCCAAGCTTGGAGGCAGAGGACAGAGCACCCAGAGGACAAGAAGAAACACAAGCTCCTTTTCAGATTTAAGCCTGTAAGTGTCATTTCTGTCTACATTTATTTGGTCAGACCATGTGTCAGTGAAGTATACTCTCATGGAGCTTGAGGGAGACCGTACTACTTAGATTTTTATTGCTGTGTAATGAATTGCCACAAACGTAGCAGTCTAAAACAATACCCATTTATTATCTCAGTTCTGTAAGCCAGAAATACAGAGGAGCTTAACTGGGATCTCTGCTCCAGTTCTTACCAGAATGAAATTTATGTATCATCTAGGACTTCTGGTCTCACCTGGAGCTGAAGGTTCTCTGCCAAGATCAATGATTATTGGCAGAATTATTTTACTTCTCACACTGTCCACATGGGTTCCTCCATCTTAATTTTTTTTTTTTGAGACAGGATCTCACACTGTCACCCAGGCTGGAGTACAGTGGTGTGACCACGGCTCACTGCAGCCTTGTCCTCCCCAGGCTCGGGTGATCCTCCCGCCTCAGCCTCCCGAGTAGCTGGGACTACAGGTGTTCACCACCACACCAGGCTGATTTTTTTTTCTTTTGCATTTTTTGTAGAAGTGGGGTTTCTCCATGTTGCCCAGGCTAGTCTCAAACTCCTGGGCTCAAGCAATCCTCAGCCTCCCAAAGTGCTGGGATTACAAGCATTAGCCACCACACCCAACCAGGTTCTTCCATCTTTAAAACAGCAATGGAAGGTCAAGTCCTTTCTCACACTTCAAATCTCTCTGATATTATCCTCTGTCTTTTTCTTACTTCTAAGAGCTCATGTTATTACACTGAATCCACCAGGTAATCCAGGGTAATCTCCAGTTGAGTAGGAAGCTTATTAAGTGAGCTCGAGTAATCTTATTCAGTCAGAAGATAAGTTCAACTAATTCAGCTGAAGTTATTCAACTTAAGTTATTATAACTTGGAAGATACATTCAACTGATTAGTAACCTTAATTACATCTGCAAAATCCTTTTTGCTATGTAACCTGCTTATAACCACAGGAGCAGCCCCAGGAAGTGAAAGTCATGATGGTGAAAATTCTGCCTACCCCAGAAACAGAGGCAAATATTTGCTGAACAATGTCCTACCTCACCCTAGCCCTAATCTGACCTAAAACATCACCATGACCTCCCCATTGTTCTTGCTCCATGTGACCAATTCTCTTCCACTCTTTCAGGGAAGTCCTAATTGGGAAATGAGGTTATTTCAACTTTTTAAAACATCTTATTGGTTACCAGCATGGGCAACATAGTAAGACTCTGTCCGTACAAAAATATTCAAAAGTTAGCCAGGTTGGTGGCACGTGCCCATAGTCCTAGCTACTCAGGAGCCTGAGGTGGGAGGATCACTTGAGCATAGGAGTTTGAGGCTTCAGTGACCTGTAATCACACCACTGCACTGAGTGTTAGGCAACAGAGCGAAACTCTGTATCTAAAAAACAAAATAAGATATACAAAATAAAATATCTCATTGGCTAAAATGTAGTCACACAACCAAGCCACAGAGGAGGCTGGGAAATGTAGTCTTTAGCAGACTAGCTACATGCTCAAATAAAAAAGTTCTATAATTGTGAAAGAAATGCAGAATAGATGTTGGCTTAACACTGCAGGTAGTAAAGGCTGCCAGTGTTAAGCCAATATCTATTGTAATGGCTTACTTACATTCTGGTATGTCATCAGTCTTGCTTACATTACATCATTTTATTCTTATATTATATCCATGAGGGAGTGACAGTTTTCTCAATTAACAACTGAGAAAAACCTATGATACTTGAGGGTATTAGTGTTTAGTGGGTGGGTAAAGTAGGGAAGAAATTCTAGGCAGAAGGTGGTAGGGGAGACGAGGGAGACAGGGTGAAATATTATTCTACAGTTTAGCAATTGCAGTTTCTTTAATATTCTTGTGCCTATGTCTGTGCGTGTGTCCGAATTTGTGTGTGTTCATGTGTCTGTGTATGTGAGTATGCCTTTGTATCTGTTAATCATTACGGCTGAAAATGAGAGCTATGGTTCAAGAGACTAGCATTGTAAGGTTTTAAGAAGGGGGCTAAAATATTTCTCAGAAATTAAACATTGGAACTGTTTCTTTGTTGCACCTCTGGTGCCTACAGAACCCATATGGATCAGCTGGGTGAAAGGTGACATACATAAAAGGCATGGTGGCTCACCCCTGTAATCCCAGCACTTTTGGAGGCCAAGGTGGAAGGATTTCTTGAGCCCAGGAGTTTGAGACCAGCAACACAGCAAGACCTTGTCTCTACAAAAAATAAAACAAATTATATAGCTGGTCTTGGTGGTGCATACCTGTAATTCCAACTACTTGGGAGTCTGAGGAAGAAGGATCAGTTGACCCTAGGAGTTTGAGGCTGCAGTAAGCCATGACGGTGCCACTGCACTCCAGCTTGGGCAACAGAGTGAGACCTTGTCTCAAAAAAAAAAAAAAAAAAAGTAAAGTGTTTTGTAATTAAAACGAGTCACTCAAGATATCACTGCCCAGACAAGGGATACCCAAAACTATTTCACTGGAAGGGAAAAAATATTTAACTTCGTACGATGTTCCATAAAACTGCAGAAATGCTTCCTTAGGTTTCTGCAATTTGTGCTCCTGTAATTCAAAGAGGGAAAGTAATGAATATGCGTGGAGTTTCCCTTCCAGAATTGAAAGCATCCTTTTTGCAAAGGGCTCATGTCTCTTCCTGGGTGAATAAGGATGATAGGACCCTTCTGCAGAGGGACTCAGCCCTGTTTCTCCCTTCTTCCTGCCTCCTTCCTTTGCACAGACTGTCTTTGGAAGCACCTCCAGCATCATGTCACAAGGCAAATGTAAGTCGCATTAGGACTATAAATGAATTGGAGGAGTAGCAGATGCAATAAACTGGTTGCTGTCTTGAGATATGACATCTATACCAACCAATATATCTCAGAGGAAAGACGGCTGTTCCTCCTTCCTCCTTATTTATTCTGAGGCACTGTATAAAATGCTCTACCATCAAATAAATGATGGCAGAACAGAAAGTGGAGATGCTATAAATTTCATGCTTGGCAGCTTGCACTAGAAGTATTTCAAGGTAATGACTCTACCTAGAACTTTTCTAGAATGACCCCTGTCAAAGCCCCTATTCAGAAGCTATGTTCACTTCTGAATGAGGTGACGAGAAGCTTGGAATAGGATTAGATAATGGATACATGTACAGGCTGCTAAGATGTTTATGGCCTGTGGGGTTTGCTGTGAATGCAGGAGCTGGGTCAGTCCAATCTCTTGCCAGCAGTTTGAAATTGGGAACTTCAGAAATGGAGTCAGTCACATGTCTGGTAGAGTGCAAACTGAAACATTGTGATTCTGCAAATATACGGCTTCATTTCTAGTTCCTTGGGTGCTAGGTTGTTCCTGGTTTCCTTTCTCTGGATTTCCTGACGTTTCCATGATCTCTCATAAAAATGTGCACTTCTTGCCCAACTTGGGTTTCCTCAAGAGGGTATCTGATTTCACAAGAAAAACAACAACAGTCTCACTTTACACAAAAATTAGCTAATATGCACTGACTGTTTACTAGGTACCAGACCATATTCTAAAAACTTTATGGATATTGACTCTGTTATTTCTCAAAGGGCATTATTAGGTATTTTAGCTACATTTTAAAATGTGGAAAATGAGGCTAGGAAAGGCACATTCTTCAGTGTGACTCAGATGCCACACCCTCAGCCTCTATATTGTGTGACAAATCAGAGATTCATGTGGAAGAGTGAAGTTATATGTTATACTGAAGGAAATGTGAATTCTGTACCTGATGTATTTTATGTGTTAGTTGGTTTATTTATAATATACGGTTCTCAGCTGTCCTGCAACAGCCACTGGACTGACAGTACATTAAAATGTAAGTGGATCCCAAGCCAGGATTTCAGTTAATTCAATTGATGACTGCTATTGGATATTCCTGAAGAGAGCATGGATCTAGAGGGAAAAAAAAGAGAAAGCTGTGCATATGAGGGAACAATAATGATGACAACAATTACAACAATAATGTAAGGAACAGTATTAAGTGACCAAGGAAAATTGCTCAATAGACTATAACTGGACCAGGAGTGGGTTTGAATGAGTTGAGTGAAAGAAGAAGAGTAAAAGGTCAGAGCAGAACTCACTTCTGTGAGTACCAGGGGCCAAAGCCTCACTCACATTCTTACCCTCATACTTCTCCAAGTCTTCCTTCCCTGGGCAAGATCTCCCCGACTCTCTGGTCTCACAGTGAGGCAGAGAACATAGTCCTTGAAGCTTGACAAACCTACATTTAAAACTCCATGTCTGGGCTGGATGCAGTGGCACACACCTGTAATCTAGCACTTTGGGAGGCCAAAGTGGGAGGATTACTTGAGGCCAGGAGTTCAAGCCTGCAGTGAGCTAGGATTGCACCACCGCACTACAGCCTGGGTGACAAAGCAAGACCCTGTTTCTAAAAATATACATGAAAAAAGTTAAAAATTCCATGGCTGCCAGTTTTGCGATTTTTTGCTCAGTTTCCCTTCTGTAATATGGACATATGGACACTTGCCACTTTGGAGGGTCATACTGTAATATAATGAATACACACACATATATAAAAGTGTTTGCAGTATCTATAATGTATGCCTAACACTCATTTTTCAACGTTCATTGGTCATCCACCTATTCAAGTGTCATGGAATCCTTGGAATGTTGCTTCACCAGCCAGAAACCTCTGTGGCCAGTGACGCCTTCTGCCTGGGTATTTCTTGCACCTGCTGGGCTCATTTCACCCACTTGGCCTGGGAGGTTGTGCTTGGCTTGCACTACCAGCCCAGATCTCATACTTGCCAAGTGCAAGCCAGGTGCGGAGTGGCAAGGGGTGTGTAGGTGAGCGAGTATGGGGTCCAGCCACTGCATGCAACTAGGCATGCTGGCTGCTGCAGTGGGTCAGGCAGCTCCAGGTGCCAACACAGGTGCCAGCTCCATGCCAGGCTGTGGCTGGACCAGATGTACTGCATGCAGCTTCTGCTGCGGGCACTCCCATCTGGACGAGGGGAACATGGTGGTGTCCTGAAGCTTGGAGATGCCAGGAACTGCAGAATCCCAAAGAGGGTGTCACAGCCCTGGCTCTGAGAGCCCCTGGGTCTGGGCTCCCAAAAGGGAAGCAGCTCTTCTCTTCTTCTCATCATCTGCAACGTTGTGAGCAGAGATACATGTTTCAGCCCTGTTTGTGTTACTGCTCTTTTAATGCTGTTATTCAGTGGATCTCAAGTTTTTGTCTTGTCTCCAGGAAGAATGAGGTACACAGACAACTGGAGGGTGAGCAAGGCAGAGAGGAGCTTCACTGAGTGGCAGAACAGTTCTCAGGAGACCCAAAATGGGTAGCTCCTTTCCACAGGCAGGTAATCGAAATGTCTGTGCAGCTCTCAGTGGAGAGGAGACCTGCAGTGGGTAGCTCCCTTCCACAGGCAGGTCATCCCAATGTCTGTGCAGCCCTCAGTGGAGAAGAGACCTGGAGTGGGTAGCCCCTATCCACAGGCAAGTCATCCTGACATCTGTGCAGCCCTCAGTGGAGAGGAAACCCAGAATGGGTAGCTCCTATCCACAGGCAGGTTGTCCCTTCATCTGCCCAAATCTGGCTGAGTCCGGGGTTTTTATGGACTTCAGAGGGGAGGAAGTGCCTGCTGATTGGTCCCTGGGTGGCCATGGCCAGGCCAAGGAAAAGCACCATTAGTTCTCACTGCAGTCTATGGAACTGACAGCCTGGCCTCAGGTCATCCCTGGCTTGAAGGTGAGGCCTCACCAGGGACCCACCCCTTTCCACCCAGAAGCCTGTCTGCCTCCTGCTGCCATTGACCTGTCATCCATAGTGCCCATGGCACCCAGACTGTTTACGCCAAGGGGAACCTGCAGGCCCACACAGAGCTGCCCTCAGCCCCACTCCTTGGCCTCCCTCCTATGCTCATCAGTGCCCAAAGCCCAGAGGGGGCTGAGGCAGCAGGAGGCTGGTGTGTCAGTGCTGCCTCAAGCACACACACACCCAGCTGGATCGTGACAGCATCTGGGCTTGACCTCAACTTTGCTGTGAAATCAGACCGGATACTGGAAGTGGGGAGAGGCCAGGCAGTTGGAGAAGGCACTTCTGAGCCTGTGGAGGGAGGGGGGCTTCCCAGCTGATATGGTTTGCCTGTGTCACCACCCAAATCTTATCTTGAATAGTAACTCCCACAATTCCCACGTGTCATGGGAGGAACCCAGTGGGAAGTAATTGAATTATGGGGACAGATCTTCCCTGCACTGTTCTCTTCATAGTGAATGAGTCTCACAAGATCTGATGGTTTTAAAAATGGAAGTTTCCCTGAACAAGCTCTCTCTTTGCCTGCTACCATTCACATAAGATGTGACTTGCTCCTCCTTGCCTTCTGCTATAATTGTGAGGCCTCCCCAACCACGTGGAACCATAAGTCCATTAAACCCTTTTTCCTGTATAAATTACCCAGTCTCAGATATGTCTTTATCAGCAGCATGAAAATGGACTAGTACACCAGTCCTCAAGAGCACAGGGATGCCCAGGTCTGCAGCCATGGCTGGGTGGCTGCATCTGTGCCTGTGAGGGTGGGGCTTCACCCCTCTAACTCAGAAGGGGGTGGGGCTCCCGCCTGTTCCCAGCTCCCACTGGCTCCATGGAATGAACAGCCCTAGCCATACCTCCCCCACCACAGCTGGCATCATGGCAGTGACCACTCCAGACAGGTCTCTGTTGCCATCACAAGCATCCTTAGCCCATCCTCAGATGGTCTTTTCATCCATAATGCATGTCGTATTCTATTTCACATGGCAGCTGTTCATACCATGTTCACTGTTTTTGAGTCTCTAGTCCTTTACACCATCCTTCTCTCTGGACTCTTACTTGATTAAGAACATGGAATTCCCTTATCTAACCCATTTTCAGGTTTTCTACCTGTCAACTCAAATATTATCCATATTATTATGTTTTATTTCTTTGTTGTTTTGTTTGTTTGTTTGTTTGTTTGTTTTTGAGACAGGGTCTCACTCTGTCACCCAGGCTGGAGTGCAATGGTGCAGTCATAGCTCACTGCAGCCTCAACCTCCCATGCTCAAGTAATGCTCCCACTTCAGTATCCCAAGTAGCCGGGACTACAGTCATGCACCACCACATCCAGCTAATTTTTCTGACTTTCAGTAGAGGCAAGGTTTCACTATGTTGCCCAGACTGGTCTTGAACCCCGGAACTCAAGTAATTCTCCCACCTTGGCCTTCCAGAGTGTTAGGATTACAGGTATGAGTCACTGCCCCTGGCCATTTATTTCTGTCTCAGCAGACTTTTTTTGCAAGTCTCTCCTGTCATGCTGGGCTCTCAAACTCTTGAACTCATCCACTGTCCTCTCTCTAGGAACTTTTTCCATCTGGAATTTTCTTTTGTAACATCAGCCCCTTCCTCTCCACCATCCCCTCCCACCCTATGTCCTGCTTCTTAGGAAGATTTTCTTTGACCCTCCTTCCCTGATACACTAATGCTTCATCACATTCTTGGTTGCATTTAAGCCTTTGCCACATCATAACACAGTAGTGCATGCCATTGATTTTACTTCTACCTGTCCAGCTCGCCCTTCAACCATGGAACATCCCCTCTCATACAGTTGTCCATTTAGAGCTCTTCTTTCCAAATAGTTGCCTACTCGAGTGACCTCTTTTCACGTTCATTCTAATGGAATGCTCAGTGCTATTTGGCACTGCTAACCAATGCTTCTTTCTTCCATCTCTCCCCTTTTAAGAAGTTTTTTAGATTTAGGTGGTACATATGAAGATTCGTTACATAGGGATATTTTGTGGTGCTGAGGTTTAGACTTCTATTGAACCCATCACCCAAATATTGAACATAGTACCCAATAGATCATTTTCAGCCCTTGTCCCTCTTTTGGGGTCCCCAGTGTCAGTTGTCGCCATTTTTATGTCCATGTGTACCCATGGTTTAGCTCCCACTGCTAACTGAGAACAAGTGATATTTGACTTTCTGTTTCTGCATTAATTCACTTAGAATAATGACCTCCATCTGCATTCATGTTGCTGCAAAGAATATGATTCATTCTTTTTTATGGCTGCATAGTATTCCATGATGTATATGTACCATGTTTTCTTTAACCAACCCACCACTGATGGACCCTTAGGTTGATTCCATGACTTTTCTAGTGTCAATAGTGTTGCAATAAACATGTGTGCACAGGTGTCTTTTTTATAAAATGATTTGTTTTCCTTTGGGCAGATACCCAGTAGTGGATCAGTCTTCCTTGTTGGGTCTAAGACACTATACATTCCAAGTTCTCTTCTTATCTCATTAGATCATTTTCCTTTGATGAATTCTTTGTTTCCCCACTATTTCTCCATTATCCTATTCTTGCTGCCTTTATATTAAGTGTAGGGATTTCTCCTTTGACCTGTGTCTCCCCTGAGTTTATACTTACTCCTGGTTGTAAATATTTTCATAAAAATTACTTCCAATTCCTTCCCCTCCACTAGTTTCCACCTTTACCTAGAGTTTCCCTCAGTGTTATAAATTCCTTGCTAGACACTTAAACTCAACACATTCCAAACAAAATAAATCAACTTCCCCTTTCCCTGAGGGAGGAAAAACAGATACGGTTGTACCCTTTCTTTTGGTTCATTGTATTACCATCTTTCAATTCATTTGGCCCCCAAATGTGGAAGTCACCTTTTGTTTCTTTCTCAACATTTCATTCAGTTTTTATTGAGTTATGTTGATTCCACTTCAGGAGTATCTCTTGAACTTGTAAACTTTTATTGATTCCAAATGGCAGTCTCTTAGTTCAGGGTCTTGTCATATCTGACCTATATTATTTCTGACTGATCATTCTTCCTGCAGCTTCCTGCTCACGCTAATCTGTTCCACAGACAAATGCAAGAGCTATCTTTCACAACACTCATTCTCCGACCTTTTCTGTCTCCATTGGCTCTTCTCTCTGTATTTCTTAAGCGCTGGCCATATCAGATAACTTGCCATTTCCTCTTTTTGTTTGTGGCCGTCTATCTTGGCTCATGTTAGCAGATCCTGCTGTCTGGAATGACTTTTCTTCCTTCCTCCCTCCTGATGTCTGTGTTAGTTTTCTGTGGGTGCCATAACAAAATACCACAAATGTAGCAGTTTAAAACATCACACCTTTATTATCTCACAGTTACGTAGGTCAGGAGTTGAAGTGAGCTTGGCTTGTTTCTCTGCTGGAATCTCTCAGATGGCTGGAATCAAGGTGGTCAGTGGCCTGACCTCTTATCGGGAGACTCTAAGGAGAGCCCACTTTCCAGCTTACTCAGGTAGTTGGAAGGTTCAGCTGTCGGACTGAGGTCCCCCTCTCCTGATTGGCTGTCAACCAGGAGCCATTCTCAGCTCCTTCTGGCTACCTGCGTTTCTTATCATGGTGCCTGCTGCATTTCCAAACCAGCAACAGTGCATTGAGTCTTTCCCATGCTTGGAATCTCTCTCTGACAATTCCTTTTACCACGTCTTCCTTTCCAACTGGAGAAATTTCTCCGCTTTCTAGAGTGCGTGTGACTAGATTAGGTTCACTGGGCTAATTCAGGATTATGTCCATCTCTTAAACTCTGTAAACTTAAATCCATCTGCAAATGTAGTTGTTATACAACTTCACATATTTGTAAGTTCCAGGTATTAGAGTGTGGACATTATTGAGGTGGAGAGTGGGGAGGGCATTTTGCCTACCACAGAAGCACAGTAATTTTTCAGAATATAAACTCTATCTCTGTAAAGTGATTTTCACTTAGTTGCATCCTTCAGGGTATTACCCTAACCTTGTACTTGTTAATGTCCTCTGACAATTGTGCAGTATTTTATTATAGGAACTTATTTGCAAATATGTCTCCTATTATCAATAATAAATTACCTGAACTCAGAAAACACACCCTAATCGCCGGGCGCGGTGGCTCACGCTTGTAATCCCAGCACTTTGGGAGGCCGAGGCGGGCGGATCACGAGGTCAGGAGATCGAGACCACGGTGAAACCCCGTCTCTACTAAAAATACAAAAAATTAGCCGGGCGTGGTGGAGGCAGGAGAATGGCGTGAACCCGGGAGGCGGAGCTTGCAGTGAGCCGAGATCGTGCCACTGCACTCCAGCCTGGGTGACAGAGCGAGACTCCGTCTCCAAAAAAGAAAACACACCCTAATCACCTTGACATTCCTATGCAGAATCTCACAGTGCCTTATGTGTTTTTGTCAAATAAACTAAGTATGTTCCGTAATAATTTGCTGAATGTTTATTAAGCTTTTGCTATGTCTGAAGCATTGTTATCTTTAGATGAGAAGCAATTTGAAGACATCAGGTAGAGTTAAACATGATAGGTGAACTTTCATCTGTGTTACATCAAGGCACACTGATGTATGTAGAGGAATAAATACCCCCACATACTCACTGTATTAATTGCATATTGACACATAACAAAATGCCACAAACTTAGGGGCTTAAAATAGCACATATTTATTATTTTACAGTTACTGTATTTTAGGAATCTAGGGGTGGCTTGATTGGATCTTCTGTTTCAAGGTCTTCCACAAAGCTACAGTCAAGGTGTAAGCCAGGGCTGGGGTCTTACCTGAAAGTTTGGGGGAGGAAGGAGTTGCCTCTAAGCTAATGTGGTTGATGGCAGATCCAGTTCCTTCTCAGCTATTTGGAGAAGTCTGCCTTAGTTTGTTATCACATGGTCAGCTCCAACATAGCAGATTGTATCCACCAAGTGTGAAAGGTGAGATGGCAAGAAGATCTGAAAGCAAGGCAGGAGTTAGATGTTGTGTAACCTAAAGATGAAATAGATACACCATCACCTTTGTAGTATTCTATTAGTTAGAAGCAGGTTACTAAGCCAGCCACACAGAAGGGAAGGGATTATACAGGGTGTGGGTTATCAGGAGGCAGAACCATTGGAGGCCATGTGAGCATCAGCTTGTCATATGCACCCATGCAGAGACACAGATACATAAGCATATTAAATCATTCAGTAGGTGGAAAAACATGTGCATTAGGAGGAGAGAATGAAAGCAGCTGATCATAGAGTTTGGTGGGATTGTGACCAAGAAATTAGATGGAGGGGCTGATATTTTGAGTAAAGTGATTTAGGAGACGAGAGAAGATGAATGGAATCCTTTATAAAAGCTCCTCCTCAAGGCTAAAGTTAGTAGTCTTGACATAAATGATCAAGTAATGCCCCAGTGGTTAACAACCCTGTCTGCCCACTTCTGAACATATAAAAGCATAACATATTCCTGTGTGCAGAAATGAATACGTTTCTAGATTGGTGGTTCTTAAATGGTTTGGTCTTAGGACTTCTTTTCCATCTTAAAAATTATTGAGGACCAGCTTCATCCGTGTCCCTACAAAGGACATGAACACTTGGACACAGGAAGGGGAACATCACACCCCAGGGCCTGTTGTGGGGTGGGGGGTGAGGGATAGCATTAGGAGATATACCTAATGTAAATGACAAGTTAATGGGTGCAGCACACCAACATGGCACATGTATACATATGTAAAAAACCTGCATGTTGTGCACATGTACCCCAAAACTTAAAGTATAATAATAAAAAAAAAAATTATTGCGGACCTCACAGAGATTTTACTTAGGTGGGTTATGTCTATTGATGTTTACCAAATTAGACATTAAAACTGAGAAATTTAACAATGTTTATTAATTTATTTAAAAGGAATAATAATCTTATTTCAGGTTAACATAAAAACAGGTTTATTAACAATAACTATATTTCCCAGAGCAAAAAAAAAAATTGTGAGATACGGAATATTCTATGTTTTTGAAAATCTTTTCAATGTCTGATTTCAATAATAGAAAGCTGGATCCCCATATCAGCCGACATACTCAATATCTTGCAATATATTGTTTTAATTTGTGGGTATGAAGAAAATCTGTCCTCTCGCAGAGATATAGTTTGAAAAAGATAATTAGATAATTGTGGATATTCTTCTTTAATACTATACCAAAACTCAACACGGATAGTATCTTAAAGGTTCATTAAAAAGTGTAATTGGAACCCATATCAAAAACCTTTCTGTCCTTTGTAACATTAAAACCCATTGTTTTATCTTTCATTTAGCATCCATCTTTGGCCCTTGCATGATTTTGGAAAAATATTGGTTTACTAAGTTATGCATGACTTGCAAATATTCATACATTTCATTATACAAGATAAAAAAATTCACATTTATTGATAGCACCACTCATTTGATTAGGGAAGAATTTAAGTGTTGGGAGGTCATCAAGCTCCTGGCATCAGATGTAAGATTTCTATTATTTTATTTTTTCTTGAAATCTTGAATCATATCCTCAACAGCAAGTACTGTCAGTTGTTTTCCATGAAGTGAAAGGCTCACTTTGTTCGTGTTTCAAAAAATGTCTGCCAAATAGCCAAGTCTGAATTTCCATAGATTGACTGTTAGTCTTTGAAACATAAGTGGTAGCTACTATTTCACATCACCACTGAAACAGTGAAACGTGTTCTTTTCCTGGAGACAACATCTAGCTTCATTGTGTAGCAGGAGAGCTTTCTGTGTACTTCCCATCTCATCATACGGAATATTAAAAAGACATGTATTCTGGAGATGGTTAAGAAAATCAGAATTTTTTATGTCAAACTAGCATCCTTTGACTGCAACCGCATGGTGGTGATGAATAAGTAGTAGTACCATGTGGGATCACTGCCTCGATCAGGTCTGACATGCCAGCCGTCTTTCCTGTTGCTTGTGCACCACCAGTGCAATTGTTAGCAAGGTAAAAAGAAGCCAGTGACATCTCAGTATTATGATGAAAACAGATGTGTTCTCCAGTATCCCTTAAAACATCTCCCCAACTCCCAGGGGTCTGATGTACAAACATTGCCATTCACTGCACTGCACTATAGCAAGAAGCATGTTCAAGTGACCCTCCAAGAGGAGATTACAAACGTCAAGATCTACTTAACTCACAATTCCACTGTACTCCCTATCCTCAGCTACAATTTAGCTAAACATTGTCTTCCTCTCCAATCACTTCTCTAGATACCAAAATGAAGCAAAACTTCTCAACTTAGGAGGAAACTTAATACTGGCCACCTCTATATGAGCCAAAATTAGACCCTCAGAGCTTCCTGTTTTGTTGTTATTTGTTTTTGGTTTTGATTGATTGACTTGAATTTATTCTTTTGATTGTAGTTTGGTGAATGTCTGTCTGTTCAACGAGACACAATGCCTCTTTGAGGATTTTGTGCCTTTCCTAATTAGTTATACCACCCTTTGAAATATTCAACACTTTAAAGATCTTTCTTAAATAAAAATAAAGAAATATGTACCATGTAATCAAACAATGGAGAAAATAAAGGTACAGTTTATTGTATAAACCCCATAGAGAATGCAGCTGTCTTTGTTTCTGTAATAGCAAAATAGCAAATTGGAAATAAAAGCAAATTGACACAATCTTTCAATTCTGTTCTACTAGAACACACCTTGAAAAGCTCATTGAAATATATAACATAGGCAACATTAGCAATTATAAATTAAAGCAGTTCGAGAGAGAGAGAGAGAGAGAGAAATAGTGGTTAAAATGAAAATTGATTAAATAACAACCTAACTCTTAAAAGCAAGTGTTCTATAACTGCTCTTAATCAATCCAGTTTGCATAGGGGAAATAGCTTAACATGTAGAGGTGATTCTCAGTGTTCATGGCCCTGCAGCATTTCCATCTTAAAGCTTGTTTGGCACAATGTGGGTTAGAAATTTGTATAAATGCTTTGATTATGGACCATTTTCTATCCCAGGTGTTATCACTTTACATCTGCCCAAGACCCAATTTCCCAAATTGTACCAGCGTGACTTTCCATGATGAAGCACCAACTTGTATGTCTTCACAACCTGACAGAGATGGGAGAGCTTTAGGTTCTACTAACAAGGATGTGGCAATGATAATGGGAGATTCCTGCACTTTTGTCTGAGCCTCAGTTCACTTTTCTGTGAACTGGGAATAAAAACATCTTCAAAATTGTTGTAAAAGTTGAAAATCATATATATGGAACACTGCACACAGCAGACACTCAATAAGCATAACTATTGTTTTTATTTTATTGTATTTATTCATTTATTTTGGGACAGGGTCTCTCTTTATTGCCTAGGCTGGAGCACAGTGGTGTGATCACAGCTCACTGCAGCCTCAACCTCTCAGACTCAAGCGATTCTTCCACCTCAGCCTGCCAAGTGGCTAGGACCACAAGTGTGCACCACCAGGTCTGGCTAACTTTTTAATTTTTTTGTAGAGATGGGGTCCTACTATGTTGCCCAGGCTGGTCTCAAACTCCTGAGCTCAAGTGATCCCTCTGCCTTGGCCTCCCAAAGTGCTGGGATTACAGGCAGAAGCCACCATGCCCGGCCAACTGTTGTTTTCATAAGGGCTATTATGTGTTATCACATAGCCATTTTCCCATTTCACTGATGTCTGAGAAAACTATTTAAAAATAATGCAATTATCCTCATAATTTACCTCCTACAAAACACATTCTCCAAGCCATTTCATTTACCACTAACAAACCAGCTTTTACCCTCACTTTGTTTGCTCACCATGTCATGAAAAATGATGAATAAGTAGTCGTACAGTGTGAGATCACTACCTTGATCGAGTCTAACATGCCAGCAGTTTTGCCTGTTGCTTGTGTACCATCAGTGCAATTGTTAGCAAGGTAAAAAAGGCCAGTGACATCTCAGTGTGATGATAAAAATAGATAGATTCTCCAGAATCCCTTGAAACATATCCCTGACTCTCAGGGGTCTTAAGCCTGAGCTTCAGGTTTGTGATGGTCACCTTTTCTTGATAAACTTTCTGGGTAAAGGCCCTCCATGTCTGATTTCCTTGTTGATGGTTCTTCATAGCCTGCATTTCTGGAACCCTCAGAGAAAGTGAGGTTTGCTAACATGATTATCATAATTCTTTCATTTGCAACACTAGTAACAGATCTCAGGTTCCAGGATAAATGTGCTATGATGTGGTGATCCTCCAGACAGTCTACCTTGAATATTCACTACCAAGACCTGCTTCAAAATCATTGGTCCGTTCTTGCCTTTCCTTTGTGTGCAGCATTCTGAGAGGAGTTGAAAGAGAGGAAGACAAGAATGCCTTAGTTACTTTCTGTGGCTCTTGTGCATTATTAATTTTCTTAACAAAAAAAAGCCATATGCATGTCAAGATTGATTAGAATCCTTAATGACATACTTAATTTTAGGAGTGCCATACCATGACTTCCAGCAAACAGAAGTGACTGTTGAGAAGGAATGATTCACCATCTACTAGCTATACTAATAGTTACACATGAATATCGTGTCTAATGATCTCAGTCAAGCTGCCTCGTAACTTTATGTCTATGCATCCATTTACACTTGTTTTTCCTAATTGAAATTAATTGGAATAAATATGTGTCAAATAGTTAAACTCAGTAATCTAATTTTAAGAAAATGATTGCGCTCTTTTTCCTCTTAATGAGCCTGGCTTTTTTTGTTTTTCTTCTTATCAATCTGTCCTTTGATAGGCCTTTTCATGACAATGGATTTTTCATATCCCAGGCTCTCAAGTCCCTCAGAAGTGTAGTAAGTCAGGTGAGATTCAGGATCTGCCTGCTAATGGGGAAATAGTTGGTCAGTTCAGTCACGTTGCCAAAGTAGTTAAGGCAGAGAGGAAGCAAATCCTTCAAACTAATTGGCAGCACATAGCTGTTCCACGTAGTAATTATTTCATAGATGCTGAATAAATATGTCTGAAATGAAGAGAACTGTTAGATTAGAATTTTTTGACCTTGTCGTTCTGTACTGAAATAAACACAACCATGGACAACTAAATAGTCTCACAATGTTTTGAGAGCTTATTGCACATAAGTGACTTATTCATAGGCAAGGCTATATTGCTGTGTCATCACAAAACCTACGATTGGCAATGACCTTGGAATTAGTAGGTATGATCACTACATGTAAGGTGCTTAGAGCAATGTCCTGTATTTTCTAAGGACTACATGTTATGAGTATCATTTGAGATAACCTCCGTGGTCGTCCAGAAATTCTACATGCAGAGTTTGGAATCCATCACATGACAGGATTGGATTCTTCTTCTACACTGTTCTGTGCTCATGTAAATCAAAATACTTCATAGTGCCCAAAGTTCCAATGGTTTATTGCCAAGGAGAAACAAGTTGCCTGTCAAGGGGACCATCTTGAAACCAACATATTCTTCCCACATTAGCACTTATGCAGATTAATTTAAAAATATAATCTGCATGTTGGTAATTCTATCTGAATGTCTATTATTAATATTATTACTGAGTCAGTCATGTAGATTTACACATGGTAATTAACACTTTTCACGTATTACATGGATAGAAGCATGGCTGATGACATGGAAAGGCTGTAGCTTTCACAAATCTTCTTGGTGGCGATGGACATACCAGCATAGGCTGTCCCTATGTGCCAACTTCAAAAACCCAGCCTGGTCTCTTGGGAAAACTGGAATCTAATTGGATACTTTAAGCGTTTTTGCATGGAGCTGTCAGCATATACGTCTTGTTGCAGCTGTGAACCATCAAACGTGTGTACAACTAGACTTAAAGAAATGACTGCTACACATTTGTGTAAAGTTGGTAGATGCATTTACATGAAAATCAACTGGTGGGAAATTCATGGAAATAATCCAAGCAGAATGGAAAACTAGGGCAGGTTTGTCAGTCATCTGAGTAAGTGTCATGATTCTGTGATTCTCTTTGGCTCAGGATTCAGTCTGTTGGATGAATTTACAAAACAAAAAACAAACACCCAAAAGCAAAAGGAAAGCTCATTGCAACAGCCACAGGCTTCCAGGCTAAAAAATAAACATATGACAAAATATTTCACACTGCATTATAGGTGCGTGAAAAAACAATGAACTTGCATTATTGTTTGTGTTGCTTCATATGATTGTCAAACCCTCTATTTCCTCTGCTGATGGGGGCAGGCAAAAAAGCTCAAGCTTCAACTTGCCAGTAAGGATAACAGTCTCTTCCAATCTTATATTTTGGGCAAATATTCAGTCAACTCAGAATTCAAACTTCAAACTTCATCAGGTTAGAGTCCTCCTCCACTCCATCTCAAAAGCTGTCTCCCATCCTCATCACAAAATGGTGTCTGGGTTCAGGAGAAGCCTCTCTATGTTTGCGAACGTGAGAGTGTGACCTGTGTAGCGAGGTGCCTTTTTTCTCTGTCTTTCTTTTTGCCCTGCTGAAGCACCTGCAGCTGGCATAGCTCAGGGACAGTTCTCTGAATGAAAGGGATCCCCACCTTGGCTTCGCTGGTCCTGTTGCTCATAGATTTCGACTCTTCTTTCCATGGGTCTCTTGTTTTGGGCACCCCAGTTTGCAGTCCTCCAATATGGAGTAATTTCACTCCCCATCTGAAAGAAAGGCATGCCAAACACTGTCTCCAGCTGTCTTCTAGGAAGGAACTACTGGCTCTCACATCAAGTGAGTGTAGAATTTACGAGAGAGTCAGAGGGGTAGCTGTTTGGGAGATTTCCCTAGAAGTATTTCTCAGGAGATGTTTCTTTGCTTAGGCAAGGGATGCCACTGTTACTCTCTACTTGGATTCCTCTGCCTAGACTTCAGGAGTTTCTCTCCTTCTCTTCGAGGTTCTCAGTTTAAAGAACTTAACCCACCCTTCATGTCAGCTCCCTGGCTTTTCCTCTCCCTCTTCTCATCTTTAGTTCATCCTTCCAATATCAAATAACCTATTTCACCTTTATGTCTCTTGAGGACTTTCTTTATATGTTAACTTCTGTGCTTCTTTAACTGCTTACAGCAAAATGCCAGGATTGTACTTCCAGGTTTTACTTTGGTTTATCAAGAAAAATGTTATGGACTTAGAAAGCCTTTTCTTTTGCTGTCAATACCACGCATGCGAAACTAGACCATCTCTGAAGATTGAGACACATCCCCTTTGCAAACCCAAAATGCAGCAATGAGATCTTTATTCTAGGCACGTGTGCCTCCTTCTGAAGGAATCAGCTCTCCTGGTTCAATGGGTTCAGTGGGCAGAGTTTCATGAACTAGGGAGAAGAAAATAGATTTTGGTTTACTGTTTCAGATCTATTATCAGCTTTATATATGAATATGTGTGTATTTTTTGTTGAATCGCCAATTTCCCATCTACTACTAGTTATTAAAATAAGCCAGTTTTATATATTTATAATTAGGAAAAGTAGCATTTATAAACTGTAATACCCTAAAGGGTGGCATGATTTGAGAGTGTGAATAAACTCTAAAGAACAGAAGTTGCAGGCTGGGTGCAGTTGCTCAAGCCTGTAATCCCAGCATTTGGGAGGCCGAGGTGGGGGGATCACTTGAGCTCAGGAGTTCAAGACCGGCCTGGGCAACATGGTGAGACCTCATCTCTACACACACACACACACACACACACACACACACACACACACACACACAAAATTAGCCAGGCATGGTGGTGCACACCTGCCGTCTCAGCTACTGGGGATGCTGAGGCAGGAGAATCGTTTGAGCCCAGGAGCTGGAGGTTGCAGTGAGCCATGATCACACCACTGCACTCCAGTCCAGCATGGGACACAGAGCAAGACTCTGTCAAATAAATAAATAAATAAATAAATAAATAAATAAATAAATAAATAAATAAAATATCAGAAGTTGCCAATCTCATCCCTGAAGACAATGGGCAGAATCTCTTTATAGCTTATGCTGTGCTCAAGTCCTCACTCCAAATTCCAGTCTTTATCTAGGCCCTTCCAGCCCTTTGTTCTTGGGATCATGTTGTTATTCAGCCAGTCCAGGGTTTGTCAACCTAGGAGAGGAATGAAATCTACCCCACCAACTATCGCTCATCAAGTCCTGGAAGGAAAGAGAAGAGCAGTGTGGGTCTGTTAGCTCTGGAGATCCTAGTTTGTTTCTACATTGGGCCTCATTCCCCACTCTGCTCTGATCCTGGTGTTGCCTTGATCCTCACTTTGCCTCCTAGTTCCTGCCTTTCTGCTGGGCTAGAATATTCCCACTCCAGTTCTCTGCTCTTTTAGCAGGGTAGGTACTAGAAAGGTAGGTTATCAGCAGTTGTAGGGGAAAGATAGAGGGTATAACACCATGCACTCATATACACACCTCCCTCCAGCACTACCATTGTACCCCAAGACATGTGTCCACTGACTTACCCACATTGGCTTAGGAAGGGCTCCTGAACCCTAAATAGCATAAGAGAGTAAAAGTGGCATAAAAGAGACTGAGCTTTGGAATCTTTGGTTCAGATTCCTAGTTGGTCATACACTAGCTGTGTGACCCTGGGAAAATTACTCCATCTGTTAAAATTTCACCTTCCTCACCTACAAAATCTGAATAATTTTCACCTGCCTACATGACAGAATTCACAGGAGGAGTAAATATGGCATGACAAAGTGCCTAGGACATGGTACACTCTCAGTAAATGCTGATTTTTCCTTTCCTTCTGGAGGCTTACCTGTAACAACCTACTCAGCTGCCCCTTGACCCCTGACCTCAGCTGCATGTCCAGACTCAAAGTGTCTTATACAGTACAGGTGCTGAAATCCAGAGGTTTACATGCAAATTGGACTGCATAATTTCTGTGGTTTTTTTTCAGTATTTATTTCAACATCAGTCTCCTTAATATTCATGGTTTTCAAGGTCAGTGGAAAATCATGTTGATTCGTATGACTCTGGATGATTAGAGTGAAGGGCTTTTGACTTCATCACTTTTAGCTGCTTAATGGCTGAAGAATTAACAAAGGAGAAAATAGTGTGAACATGCCCAAGGAACAGTGATTAGAGTTGCATGATTGAAAAGTTTGACATGTGTGGGGAAAAATCCATCTACTGCCCTGTCCTTTAATGCTGTGGCAGTTTTGCTCATATGCATGAGTAAAATGCAATTTCTACCAGTAGAATTCACTTTTGCTCAGAGGGGAAAAAAATGCATGTGTCATAGTAGGATCTGGGAGTTGGAATTCAAAAGGTATAATCTAATGAGTGGGTAAAGAGAAAGACCCAAAGAGAAATGTTTGAGAGTGAATGGAGAGGAGAAAGGAGCAGGAGGAGACAGAGAGAGAGAGAGAGAGAGAGAGATACAGAGAGAAATAGCTTAAAGAGGTATTTTTATCTGGTATTGTTTACTGGGAACCAAATTGATTCAACTACTGTATACCCAGCCCTAAACTTTTGCCTCAACCCAGTCCACTGAGACATAATCACTGGTTAGCTTTGAAACACATTTTCTAATTTCATTTCTTCATTGTTTTGCACACTTCAAGGCATCCTAGCTTCAACCAGAAACCAAAGAACATCTGCAATCACAGCCGGATTTTTGTTTTGTTCCAAAAGTCAACATTGCTGAATTCCAGTCCTCTTGATATTCTGAGCCTCTCAGATGTCGGGAGATATCTTGTTTTTCAACATACTCTATTGAAATGTTATACGCGGCTCATGAAAAATATGCCATTTGATAGACTTCATAAATCCATCTGCTATAACAGCCACTATGATAAAGGTCAACTGCGAAGTGTGAGGGCATTTCCTAATCCTCTCCATTTTCATTCTCTTTAATCCTCTCAGTCCATGAAGTTGCTACTAAAGCTTGATGCTGTAGCTATACATGCTGCCTGTACCTTGTTTTTAGATTCTTATCAGCGTAAATGCGCATGGGATCCTTATGGCTACTCTGTAAACTTCTAAATTTGCTGTCCTTATCTGAGGAAGTGCTAGGTGCTGCTAAAGTAAAAAAGTCAGAGCCAGAGGGGATTTTTAATATAAAATAAGGCCCAGGAGAAGAGCAATCTTAGTCATGCTAGATATTTCTGAAGCATAACTTCTTAGTGGGAGATAGGAAGTAAGGAAGCTACTTGCAGTCTCTCAGCTGGGGGCCTCTTCTCCGTGGATAGCAATTCAGAGATGGAAAACTATAGTTCTATTCTGCAGCTAAGAATTATTTCTTATGGGGCCCTTCATTTCCTTTTCCTACTCCCTATATAATCCCCTCCAACTTCAGATAATCTCAAGCCTGTTCATCAATTTTTTTTTTAAAAGTACTAAAAAAAGAGATTTCTACTTTATTTTTGGCTCACTCTTTAAGTTATGCACATAGGAATCTACATTTTCTAGTCTCCAAAGTGACGTGGATGGTAGGGACAGTAATGGAATGAAGAAGTATATCTGGTTGAGCTAATCAATTTCAAGCACTTGACTGTTTTTGCTTTTTGTTTTCCCATAGGGAGAATCCAGAAGCCTTTCTAAAATAATATGAGAAGGCATGATATTGAGAAAATTCCTCAAACATGAGTGTGAGGGTGTTGACAAAGCCTAGGAAGAGAGAAATTACTTGTTATGAATAGGGGTTCTATCTTTTGCTGATAAGAAATCAGGAGGAAAGAAGAAAAGCAAGAAGTTGGGGAAAGACAATGCCATAGGAGTTGAAGAATAGATCAAGACATTCTTTTTCCTGTATTTTATATTTCTCATGTATAATTTCATTGCATTTAATCCTTCTATTATCTTGAGCATACAGAGAGTCTGTAACATCTATTGGAATTACCCATGAAAGTCTGTGTTCTAATGGAGGTAAAATTTGTTTTCTCAGTTAAAAATAGAGACAATTTTTTTTCCAGGCCCTCTCACAAGAGTCAGGAACAAATCAACATGTTTACAAATACAATAAATGTGCTGCAAGCCAATTGGGGATTTGTTTGCTCACATTTTCCCAAAGGCTTTGGACAGGCGGTTCAAAAATAAGCACAATTCTCCATGGAATTTCCACTGAGTAAGAGCTTGACAAATGAAATAAATCCAAGTGCTGATAAGAGAAAACATGTTTCTTATAATGGGGAAGCTGTATATACACATACATATGTGTGTATTGTGTGTGTACATATATATTTGTGTGTAAATATATATATTCCACAATTTTTACTAAGGTAGTATATTGACATTGCTTTGCTGTCATTCCAGAGTATTGCAAAACAAAATGGATTCCCCACATGGCATGTAGCTTACATATTGTTGGTGAAACAAACAGGCATGGCTCTAACAGATTTTTCCTCTAACCTATTCTTATGACAATAATGACGTCTAACATTCCTGAAGCACTTGTGATGAGCTACGTATTTATAAATTAACATAGACTATATAATCTTTTCCTAGTGGTAGAAGCAGTTGTTTTCTCATTTTTCAGATTAGGATATTCATAGGACTAATTCCTTTCAAATAATAAACTGTTCTAGAGAGAGGGCTCCAAATTAAGCCAAGAAGACTTTATGCTGACAACTCATTTCTATTAGAATATTAGAGAATTAATTCACTTATTCATTCACTAATGCATCTACTTCTTTGGGCACCTAGAACAGCGTCTAGCACAAGATGTTCACTCAATAAATATTTGTTGAGTGAGTGAACGAATGAATGATTGAACGAGCAACTCTCATGTGTAATCAGCTAGGCTCCGAGGGCTGGGAATGAAAAGTTGACCCCAATAGGGCTGATATCCTCAAGTCTGATAATAAAAATCTGCCTTGCAACTAAATGGCAGCAATTAAAGACAGTTGTTATAACATGTTAAAAGGGAATTCTTGGAGAAAAATATAACTTAAGGTATGACCAGAAAACGTTAGTGGAAGAGAGATTTGACCCTCAGTATGGGGCTCAAGAAGCCAGGAATCATGAAAGGGAAAGAGAAGAATAGAAGAAAAAATAGTTGGAAATTCACAAAGGGAAGAAATGCAAATAGAAGGCCAGGCCATGGCAAGTGGAAATTCACTGTATTATTCAAGTGCAGAAAGTGTCCTCTCAAAATCTTAGATGAAAACTTTGGAAGTTCCCATTAAGCCAAGCATGGTGGGCAGAATAATTCCTCTGCCCACCCTGAATATGTCCATGTTTTAATACCTAGAATCTTTGAATATATTACTTTACATGACCAAAGGGACTGTAACTCTGCAGATGTGATGAAGTCAAGGAACTTGAGATGTAAAGAGGATGTTGAATTATTCAGTTGGGCTTAATATAGTCACAAGGGTTCCTATAATTGAAAGAGAAAGTTTTAGCTCTTTGAAACCCATTTCAGACTTATGACTGCCAGAACAGTAAGCAATACATGTATGTGTTGTTTCAAGCCCATGTTTTTGATAATTTGTTACAGCAGCAAGAGGAAACTGATACAGTGAGCTAATCTAGAAGGGCACACATTGTCTTCTCAAATTCTTTTTTTTTCTTTTCTTTTCTGAGTGTCTTCACTTGGCATAATAAACACCCTTGGTAGCTCAAGAGCATTAAAAGCTATATACTGATTCACATTTCTTACCTGAGAAACCTAGCAGAGTGGTGTTTAAGGCATTTAAAATGTTGAAGATAGCCTCACCCTTTGAATTGAACCTTCACTTGACCTTGTGCCTCTCATTGGTACAGTGCCCAAGTAAAATGATTCAAATTGCTTTTCCCACCCTAAGGGCAAAATCATCAGCTCACATATTACAAGGAAGATCCACCACCTGTCATCTTCATTTTGGGGAAATACAGATGTGCACATTATTTTTTTCACAGAAGTGTGGATATCAGAAAAGCCTCTCAATGAGTTTTCAAAATATATAGGAGGAAACAGTCTATAATGCATCAGTTCTTTACATTGAGTCTGTTAACCTTTGCCTTGCCAACCTTTCCCTTCCTCTTTTCCCAGAGAAACCAATGAGTTCTTTCCACAGAAACATAAAAGACATTAGCTCAATAGACAGCATGTATTTTCTTTTTTTATAAGCTACGTTTGACCACAGCATGTATTTTCTTATCTTTCTGCAATGTCTGTGATGAAAAATGACTGTGTTAGATCATCATCAGTAATTATGACATTTTCTGAGTTGGATAAAAACCCACTATCAAACGGATAACCTTCAAGGATTCACCAGAAAACATGGATTATATACTGCAGGTTTTTTCTTTTCTTTTACTTTTTTTTTCCTTTTAAAAACTGATGCAAACACAGTTCGCTTTTGGCGGGGGGTGGGGGGGGTGGTTGACTGCGAAAACATCACAGGTTCTTTAGATTTCTATGAAATCAGGAGATCCAACTGTGTTCCAATTTTAATGTAAAGTTGTCGGAATTTCTTTCCCCTTAACTTCAACCCTGCATGAACCTGCATATACAGAAAGGTGTATTAGAGTCGATTCTTGATTTGAAACTAGGGCTTCTGATAGAATAGAAATAGTAGACACACAATGACTGAGGTTCAGCCTTCTTGATCATGGGGCATAAATCAAACCCTAAAATCCAGACAGTCTTATCTTTAATTCACTTTACAGCCCTAAAGAGATGAGTGAGTTTTGATCTAACAGAATTCCTATTTTCCAAGCCCACAAAAAAATTTTGTTCATGCTTGAGTTTGAATAAGTGCTAACATTTGTATTATTTCACTGTTTGTAATTGTCCACAAAGACAATTAAGGTAAGAAACAAGTGACTGTTTTAAAAACATCAGCAGGTAGCCAATGATGAAATGAGTTCAGCTGGTTTTCATTTGCTCACATGTTCTATCAATATGATTTAGAGTTAAAGACTTAAAGACCTCAAACCTGAACTTTCTTTTTTTCTTTTTGAGACAAGGTTCCACTCTGTCACTCAGGCTGGAGTGCAGTGGCACGATCACAGCTCACAGCAGCCTGAAATTCCTGGGCTCACGCAATCCTCCCACCTCAGCCTCCTAATTACCTGGACGTACAGGTGCACAGCACCATGCACAGCTAATTTTTTAAATTTTTTGTGGAGATGGGGTTTCACCATGTTGCCCAGGCTGGCCTCGAACTTTTGGGTCAAGCAGTCCTCCCATCTGGCCTCCCAAAGTACTGAGTTTACAGGTGTGAGCTCCTGCACCTGGCCTCAAACCTGAACTTTCCGAGATAACAGTACTAAAAATGTCATGTATTCTTTGATTGAATAATGACTAGAGAAGGACTAATTAGGACAACATAGAATAATATCAAGTGCAACTCGGAGATCCAACATGAAAAGAAAGGCAATAGGAAGAGATGTTCTTCAAGGTGTATTAAGTGCCTATAAGGGCCCTAGATTGTTAGTAGGAGTTTCATGGAGACAGCAAAGTAGAAGTCAGAACTGGGGTGAGGGTATTTATGTTGGATAATATCCTAGTATGAATGCTAAGAACTTATGGGCAAGAAAGTGTCCAGGAAATAAATGTGATAAAATATTCAGTTCTAGAAAAGCCCAGTGGAAAATAAAGTGTTGGGGTGATATATTTTACAGTAGCAGGATGAAGTTTGAGCTGATCTGTTAGTAAGGGAGAGTTAGAAAGGCAAAGCAGTTCAGAGGACAAGAGTCAGTAGAGTTTAACAAATCACAATGACATTTTGTGATGAGAGAACAACAGTAGAATATGGTTTTTAATCTTGCATCCAACCATCTTTGAATATATGCTGTGATTGGTCTTGCTTTTTATTTTTATTATCCAGTCCTATGATGTGCAGTCTTTCTGTCAATGTTGTAGTTTCAGAATTTAAAAGGGAAGTATCTCTGTGAGAAACAAGAAGTATCCGATGGATGTGCTGACATCTCAGAGGATTTTTGTTTGGCTGCAGAGGACAAGGCTCCCAGAGTGGGAAAACCAGGGTGAAAATGGAGCATAAATTTATTTAGTGCTGGAGGAGGCAGCGTGTCCTCTTTGGGCAGGGTCTGTGAGATATTGTGGTAGGGTGCCTCATGAATGCACCAGGCTACGTCTTGGCCGAAGCTGTGTATCTAGCAGTAGAGAGGAAACTTTAACACCCTATGTTGCTTGCTCTAATACTCTCACCATAGGAGGAGAGAGACCCATCTGGAGGCGGCATACAGTGGCCTCCCCCCTTTACTTGTCTACTAGCAAAGTTGAGCAGTGGCTATGATCATGAGCTAGAAAAGAGCTTAGGTTAATCTTCTTCATATATATAGTTCTCCTGCTGGTCTTTCACTATGCATCCTGAACTGCCCCCCACCCCCACCGCACTCCCAGTGATGTGAATGCCTACTTACTATTCCAAGTAACAATACACGTTTTGGTTTTGGACTCAGGCTGTCTAAACTTCCATATGAGATCTTTCCTTTGCTGTCTTTGCAATGTTGGAAGGTTCTTGAACTGTTCTCTAGGATTCTTTGTTCTCATCTCTGAAACAGGGCAGATGGAATGATACCTCTCTCATTGACTTGTTGTGAGGATCTGAATGAGATGGTTCATGAGGAATGGTTTGCACAGTGCCTGGTGTTAGTGATAGGCACTACCCAGTGGTGGTCATGATGATTATGATACATCCATGAATTCTAATACTGTGAGCTCCGTTGATGGTGAGGAATAATCTGGCAGCTCCAGGAGGGACTATACATTGCCATGCGATTGTTCTCTAATGCAGGTGTAGAGGTCTCCTTATGATCCCTAATCATTCTCTTGCTTCTCTAGAGCTTCCATTGACCTTCCTCCTTCTTCTTATTGCTTTGTTCCCTGGGAGGATGACCAGTGTGGGCTATGTCAGTGGATCCCATGTCTCCTGTGGTTTGGGCAATGATAAGCCCTGTTGTTATAGGAACAACAGGTTTATATACCCGTTGCACAGTAACATACCAATACACCAAAGCAGCAGGGTTTGCAGCAAGGAAAGAGTTTAATAATCACAGGGTGCTGAGTGAAGAGATGGGAGGGGACCTTCAAATCCATCTCCCCAAAGAGATCTTGGCTGAAACTTCTAAGGGGATTGTGGAGGGCAAGGGGCTAGAACATTGGGGTCATTGATTAGTCAGCGTAAGGGGGTTGAAATCATTAGGATGTGGCAACTGCATTCTTTGGTAAGTCAACTCCTTGCAAGGTCCTTTAGACCAGCTGGCATCAGTCATTTTTTTGGTATGCAGGTCCTGAAAGAATATCTTAAAGGAAAAACTTGACTTTTCACAATGCTTAAGTTGTTATCTATAGAGCAGTTATGGGGAGCTACAATCTAGACTCGGACAATAGATACCAAACCACTATGAAGAAGCAAGTCACAGAGCGAGCCAACCTAGAGGTTAATGCTGAATATGCTGCAAGCTTGCTTTATTTTTGTTTCTACCCCTCTGTTTTTCTTTGATTATTTTTGTAAAGTTTATGGGGATGGTATCACTGATGGGAAATCCAAGGAAGGGTGGAGAATAAAGATAGGTGCCTCTTCCCCCAGTGTGCTCCCCGTGAGGACATCTAGGGCTGGGATGACCTCAACAGAGAAGACACCTGGTGTCTTCCTGAGGTGGCTGCTAGAGGCAAACTGCTTTCCTTCCAGATTTCAGGAGCCTGACCCTCACCAAGACTTCCTGTATGGTTTATGACCTCCCTACACACATTTCTAATTAATAAATTAAAACAACAACACAATCCTTTTACGGATAATCCTAATTTGAACATGCCCTTTGTTTCTCTTTAGGACATTTTTGTCCTAGTATGTCCTATAGGCAGACACACTTTCTAGGTGATGAATTCCTGAATGAGTCACAGAATGTGGGTTTGTGAATGCCAGCCTTTCAGGATAAAATGTGCTACTTGAAACAGCTTTGTGCAGATAAGTGTATGAGATCTGTTGCACAGTAGGGTGACTATAGTTAATAATAAAGTGTTGTATATTTCAAAATTGCTAAGAGAGTAAATGTCAGATGGTCTCACCACAAAAAAATAAGTATTTGAGGTGATGGATAGGTTAATGCACTTGATTTAATTATTCCATATTATAAACATATATCAAAACAACACATTATACTCCATAAATATATACAATTATAACTTATCAACCAAAACTTTAAGAATTAAATAATTTCATTAATTGGATAAAAGGCTTTGTAATATGAAAGCACCAGTAAATGTTGAGGTCTGGCCACAGAATCATTTTACTGAGCTGTGTTTTAAGATTACACATCAGGTTCATGCTCTGTAAGTATGGTTTTGTTTTTGTTTTTGTTTTTTGAGTCTCACTCTGTCACCCAGGCTGGAGTGCAATGGCGTGATCTCTGCTCACTGCAGCCTCCACCTCCTAGGTTCAAGCAATTCTCCTGTCTCAGCCTCCTGAGTAGCTGGGATTACAGGCGCCCACCACCACGCTCGGCTAATTTTTTGTATTTTTAGTAAAGACGGGGTTTCACCATGTTGGCCAGGCTGGTCACAAACTCCTGACCTCAAGTCCACCCACCTCGGCCTCCCAAAGCACTGGGATTACAGGCATGAGTCACTGCACCCAGCCAAGTATGGTTTTGAACATGAACATAGTCAGCAACTCCTTACTCTATTATTTATTATTTATTATTTTTTAAGAGACATGGTCTCTCTCGGTCACCCACTGGAGTACAGTGGTGTAATCATGGCCCACTGCAGCCTCCAACTCCTGGGCTCAAGTGATCCTCCTACATCTGCCTCCCAAGTAGCTGGGACCACAGGTATGCACCACCACACCTGGATAATTTTTTCTATTTTCTGTAGAGATGGGGTCTCACTATGTTGCTCAGGCTGGTTTTGAACTCCTGGCCTGAAGAAATCCTCCTGCCTTGGCCTCCCAAAGTGCTGGGATTACAGGTGTCAGCCACCACATCTAACCTAGCATCACTCACTTTAAATGAACACATATCAAATGCATAGTAACAGTCTTGATACCGTATGTATAGTAATAAGTCTTTTGACTATAAATCTTCTTTATTTGCGTAGATGGTTCACACTAAAAATTTACCATTAATTCCAATTTATGGTAGTAAGTTGTATGTCTGGCCATATAAGTATAGCAAACACACTACTTCTGTATTTAGGTTTGCTATTTAGTTCAGAACATTTCACTTTAAAATTTTACACAAATGAAATAGAAGAAATTCTTCAATTTCTCCCAGCAACTGCAGGGAAATCCCAGCACATTATTTCCCTGGTTTTCAAACACCACCGTGACCACCACTGTATTGCTGTTCATCATAGAGGATTATCATTGATTGTGGCCCTTCTGCTGGAGATAAAAATTCTCTTCTGATCATTTTATAATAGCCCATGATAGTAGATATCAGTTTGGGTGCTAGAATGACTGTGGAAAGGTCACTCATAATAGCGTGAGGGACAAGAGAGTAGCAGTGCTGCCTTCTGGGTCTGAACTGAAGCTCAATTCGGGGATGTCCTTTGAAATACTTTGGGTTTGTTCTGTTGGCCCATGGAAGAACCTGCAAAAATGTGTCTTTACCGAGAACTCAAATATGTAGCCCTAGTTCATTGACCGGAGACTATCTCTGGTGCAGTGAGTCTCCCAGGACAGTTTCAGAACACAGTAGTTCACTCTGAATTTATTCCTCCCTTAACCCTCTACCCATTTCTGGAAATATCTACCTTTCCCTCAAAGTCAGATATATTAAAAAACCTAGCGATAGCACTGGAGAAAACCTCTTGAAATGCAGAAAATAGAGTGTCAAATGCAATCAGGCATCAATAGAACCAGCCATCAATCCCCAGATTGATGCATCCAAGAGCACTGTACATGGTTTTTGTGTGTACTTAATAATATTTTGTCCAATATTTTTTAAGGCTCCACCAATGGTGAGAAATGCCTTAGAGACTGCAGCTTTGATATTCTCCAGTTGTATTTAAGCATAAGATGGAATATAAAGATAAAGCATAGACTCCATATTAAAAGCTCACCTTAAGTTCTATAAGAGATTTTATCCGAAGGAGTAAAGTGCAGAAAATATTAGATGAGGAAGTTTATGTGGGTAATGAGAGGCTTGGTTAGCCCTTCATGTTGAAAGAATTCCACCTATATTCGTGCTGTTGAATGGATTTTCCTTTCCATCAACAGACATACTGTAAATGTAGCCTTAATAATCAAGGCACTCAAAACTGTAAGACTCTCCTTAGTTCTTGGTTGAGAAGCCTAATAAATGCTCTGAATTAATATTTAGAAGAAGAGGTGGGATTTACACATTTTCTCTTGTCATTAGCATAGCAAAGATAAATGTTTCCATTCTTTATGAACCTATGTATCAGCCCAGTTTTAGCTACTGAACTTGACTATAAGTTAATGTCTTTTAATATGTAGCATGCCAGAGTAGATATTGAAGCCTCTGATTCCTTAGGAAAGAGTGTTTGTGAAGGAGTAGTGGGGACAGGTGGTGTATTATTATCTCTTGTTGCACAACAGATAACCACAAACTTAGCGGCTTAAATCAACACCCATTTTTCTCACCATTTCCATGGGTCAGGAATCTGGGTGCAACTTACCTGGGTCATATGCTCAGAATATCTCAGGGCTTCAATCAAGGTGTCATTAAGCTGTGCTCTCATCTGAAGACTTGGCTGGGGAAGAATCTGCTTTCAAGCTCCATTGAGTTGTTGGCAGAAATCATTTTCTGGTGGCTACAAAATTCAAGGCAACTTGCGCCTTCAAATCCAGAAACTGAGAAGAGAGTGGGAGAGAAAGGAGGAGGGAGAGTCAAAGAGAAGATTCTGCTGCTTGGAGATTCTGACTTAAGGGTAGTTCTAGGTCCTGTTTTATTTTAGTGTATTTAGTTTTGAGACAGGGTCTCACTCTGTTGACAAGGCTGGAGTGCAATGACACAACCACAGCTCACTGCAGCCTTGACTTCCTGGACTCAAGTGATCCTCCTGCCTCAGCCTCCTGAGTAACTGGGACTGCAGGTGTGCACCACCAAACCCGGCTAATTTTTGTATTTTTTGTAGAGATGGGGTTTCGCCATGTCGCCCAGGCTGGTTGGAAACTCCCAGGCTCAAGCAATCCACCCACCTGCCTCTAGCTCCCAAAGTGCTGGGATTAAAGATGTGATCCACCATGCCTGGCCAGGTCTTCCTTTAAAGGTGCACCTAGGTCAGGTTTGGTGGCTCACACCTGTAATCCCAGCACTTTGGGAGGCTGAGGTGGATCACCTAAGGTCAGGAGTTTGAGACCAGCCTGGCCAACATGGTGAAACCCTATCTCTACTAAAAATACAAAAATTAGCTGGGCGTGGTGGCACGCACCTGTAATCCCAGCATCTTGGGAGACTGAGGCAGGAGAATAGCTTGAACCCTGGAGGTGGGAGGTTGCTGTGAGCCAAAATGCATGCAACTGCACTCCAGCCTGGGCAGCAAAGTGAGACTATGTTTCAAACAAAACAAAACAAAACAAAAAAAAACAGAAAGAAAAGAAAAAAAGGAAAAGAAAAAAAAAAAGGTGTACCTGACTACATCAGGTTTATCCAAGATAATATCCCTTTTGATTATGAGAACCTCAATTATTTCTGCAAAACCACTTTACTTTTGCCATGAAACATAACCATGGGAGTAATATCCCATTCTCTTTGCCATATTCTATAGGTTAGAAGGTCATAGGTCCTTCCCACATTCCAAGGAGAAAACAACACAAAGGCATGGATACTAGAGGGTGAAAATCCTGGGGGCCACCCTAGAGGTTCCCACAACAGATGGAAAATCAACCACTGCTCCTGTCCACTTTGAGCTGAACCTGGTTATCCAGTCAGCAGTTTACATTTGCAATACATTTAGATTCAATTCAATGAATACTGTCCTAAGACCTTTCTCCGTAGACACTTAGGAGAGTCCTCCAAAATCTCCCCAGTGGGAAAAGAAGATGGGTAGTGGATCTTTCCATTAATATCACATGAAGTTGTGTCCTGATTAAAGATAAATCCAACGTAGATGACAATTCTAGCATTTTACTTCTCACCATCATTCTCTCTGAGCAATGTCAACAAAATAACAGATTCTATTCTAAACAGCCCTGGCCTGCTTTGAACTGTATGTGAACCTTTGGGACATTTACCGTCCATCCAATTGCCCGATCATAAAGATTTCACTTTTCTAGGTATTTCCAATACAGTAACCACCGGACTTAAAAAAACAAAAAGTCTGGTTTTCAATCCAGTGATTTCGTGGCTTTTAGTAACAGGACACACAAAGCCGTTTCCTGTTTTTGGTTCTTCAGCCTGTAATCTAGAATGATTAAACTGATACTTGCTTTTATTCTCTTCATCTTCTGAGACGTGATTTTGGCTGCACCTGAAGGCATTACGTCCACAATTATTGAGAGTTTCCTATTTATGTACCAGCCACTGGGTTAGGGACTTTCACATGCAAAGTGAAGCAGTTTGGTGATTTCTCAAAGAACTTAAAACAGAACTTTCATTCAACCCAGCAATCCTGTTACTGAGTATATATCCAAAGGAATATAAATAGTTCTGTCATAAAGACACGTGCATGCCTATGCTCATCACAGCACTATTCACAGTAGCAAAGACATGGATTCAATGTAAATGCCCACGAAGAGCAGATTGGATAAAGAAAATGTGGTACATATACACTGTGGAATACTATGCAGCCAATGAGAAGAATGAGACCTTGTCCTTTGCAACAACATGGATGGAGCTGGAGGCTATTTTCCTACGCAAACTAATACAGGAACAGAAAACCAAATCCTGCGTGTTCTCACGTATAAATGGGAGCTCAACATTGAGTACACATGGACACAGATGGAAACAATATACACTGGGGACTACACGATGGGGGAGATTGGGAGGAGAGTGAGGATCGAAAACTACTTATTGGGTACTATGCCTATCACCTGGGTGATGAAATAATCTGTACACCAAACCCCCATGACATGCAATTTATGTATATAATAAACCTGCACATGTACCCCTGAACCTAAAATAAAATAAAATAAAATAATTTTTTAAAAAATACACCCCTTAGTGATCTTTGGAAATCATTAATTTTTATTCTTACTTTATAGGTAGGGAAGTGGTGGTCACAAGTGACTTGACTGCCTCAAGGTCATTCAGTTAATAAGGTATCTTAAACCCAGGTAGGTTTGACCTAAACACCATCATCTCTGATGAACCTGTATTTTCAAACTGGGGTTGTTAAGCCCTTGGAAGCCTATTCATTAAGCCATGAAGCCAGAAAGCCTCATTCTGGAAACTATTCCACATTATAACAAATTCTTCCCTCTTAGTTTGGACTACATCAGTGGTTCTCAACCAGTGGCGGTTTGGCCCCACCTCTCTCTACCACTGGCCAGGAGACATTTGGAAAGTCTGAAGACATTTCTGGTTGTCATACCTGGGGGGCAGGGCTGCTACTGTCCTCTAATGGGTAGAGACCAGAGATGCTACTAAATATCCCACAATGCACATCACCCCTCCAAACCCCCTCAGCAAGGAATTATCTGGCCCCAAATGCCAGCAGAGCCAATGTTAGTAAAGGCTGAGAAACTCCACACTACATTTTGACTTAATAAACTGTTTCTCAAACATTATTTTTAGAAAAAGCAAAAAAAAATTCCCTTTGCTATTCTGCTGTAGTTCTACATATATAAATACTGCATTCAGCACTGATGGTCATAGCATTTAATCCAGTTCATTTTTATGATCCTTGTCTCCTTTGCCTTTTCAACTCTTTGTCTATGTTTTTTTCCTGTGGGTTAAGTGTTTTGCTGCTACAAATTTGTTTATTGTTGCTTGTTATTTCTCTGTGGTTTGCTATTTATTCTGCAGCTCTGGGATACTCATAAGGGGTGCTATATAAAATAAATAACAATAATGACAATGTTTACAGTACTTATCCCTAACAATTTTCCGGGCATCATGAAAGAAGACACAGAGAAACAAATGACAAAGGAGTTAGTTTGCATTTTTGCATTTTTCCTATAAATAAGCACAGACCAGCTTCCCTCTGTTGTGAAATATTTATAGATTACTTTTTCAGGGTAAGTTTGCGATAAGTGCTTGAATGTGTTTCACCCTTGGATACATTCAATTTGTCTTCATTTTACAGTTTATTCTGTCAATTAGAAAAGGTTATAAGATTAATAACTAGTCATTGCTAATGCATTCAATGGACTGAACATTGAGTGTGATGAGGGGTTTTCACCCCCTAAAGAGACATAAATGATCAGTTTATATGGATCCCATCAAACCTCTGATGAAGTGCACTGCACACAAAATGTGTTCAAGATTACAATGGCCTTTTGGTGATTTTCAAAACCATCCAAACATCAAAAATGCAATTATATTCTGTGTGCATAATAAATTAACTATCTTGGGAGGGGCTGGTTGCTATTAATTGAGACGAAGCAAACCATGTGAGTGGGACTCTAGTTGAAGATGTGTAACAATTACAAATGTATTCAAAATACCAAAACTTTATACTTATGTAGGGTTTTACCATTGCCAAAGGATTTTCACATAGATGCATTTTGATTTTCACAATCAGGTCATGCTTTTAAAAAAAAAATTTTTTTTTTTTTGAGATGGAGTTTCACTCTTGTTGCCCAGGCTGGAGTGCAATGGCACCATCTCAGCTCACTGCAACCTCCGCCTCCCAGGTTCAAGCAGTTCTCCTGCCTCAGCCTCCTGAGTAGCTGGGGTTACAGGCATGCGCCACCACGCCTGGCTAATTTTGTATTTTTAGTAGAGACGGGGTTTCTCCATGTTGGCCAGGCTGGTCTTGAACTCCCGACCTCAGGAGATCCTCCCACCTCGGCCTCCCAAAGTGCTGGGATTACAGGCATGAGCCACCACACTTGGCCTTAAAAAAAATCTATAGCAATTAAAAAAGTGATTCAACCTCATGAAGTGGGTACAAAACTGGAGCTAAACCCGTTTCTAGTGACTTGAGTCCATTCCTCTTTATATTAGAAACCACATCTGTTTTGGGGGAGAAAGGAATATTAACAAAATTATATAGCTTGGGCATAGCATACAAGTCATTTAGTAAAGAAAAAATTATTTGTGGATTCAGAGGTTTGACAAAAAAAAAAAAAAAAAAATCCTCTGCTGAAAGGGCGATATTCTCACCCATTCAGCTGAGCTCCTGCCTGGTCTGCAGATGGCTTTGAGGACTTCAGGCAGAAATGCAGAAGAAGCTGTGGGTAACTGATGTCCAGTAGCTTGATCATAGCTTTAAAAGCACCCTGGGGCAAGCAAGCAATGGAAGGTACTTCACCAAGAAACCACAGAGAGCTTGCTTTGTCTGTAACCATCTTCTGAGGGATTTTGTCTGGTCATTTTTTCTCCTAATACAACCTCAAATCAACAGAAAAGGTACAAGACTAGTAAAACAAAACAAAACAAAACAAAACAAAAAACTCCTGTCCTGTGAACAATTTAATTAGATTTACCAGTCATAAACATTTTGACCAAGCTTTTTTGACTATCTCCCCTCCGTGTATGTGAGTGTTTGTGTGTGTGTGTGTGTGTGTGTGTGTGTGTGTATTTACACACTTTCTTTCTGAACCATTTGGGACCAAGTTGTAGACATTATGCCCCGTTAGCTGTAAATACTTCTAGGTATATTTCCTAAGAACTAGACACTTTCTTTCCTAACCACAGTGCAAATATCAAAATCAGGACATTCAACATTCGTAGAATGTCATTATCTAATCCACAATTCACATTCAAATTTTATCAGTTGTCTCCATCATGTCTTTTAAATCTTCTCCAATCCCTTCTCCATTCCAGCACCCAAACCTTTTTCATGCATTGTATCTAGTTGCCACGGCTTCTTAGTCTTCTTTAATGTAGACAAGCTTCTCCGACTTCCTTTCTCTTTTATGACTTTGATATTTTGATACTTTGAATTGTAGCTATGTCCCTCTCAGTGTGCTGCATCAGGAGACATGTGATGTCGATTTGTCCCCTTACTGGTGATGTAAAACTGGATCCCTTGGCTAAGGCATCATCTGACAGATTTCTCCAGTGTAAAGGAATGAATTTTCCTTTTGTAATGAATAAATAATTTGTCCTAAGGTGCTTCAAGATATAGCTCCTGAGAGATGTCTCATTCACTATGGGAACAGAAAATGCACAAGATGATTTTCAACACCTTGCCATTCCAGAATGTAACAAGTACCCAAATAACAACAGGGAAATAACAAAGGACGCAGGAGCCGGTGTGAAGGCGCTTCTACCAGCCAATCCTGCATGAGTTGAGCATCAAAATAAGTAATGACAGGAAGGGATTATAACTCATCGACTAAAATAAGAGCCCATGAGTCTAGGCTGATAAGCTTAGATACGTGAATAAATAAAGAAGGGGAAGGAAATTATTTTCTGAAAATCAAGAAAAAGATGTAGAAGGAATGATGGAATTAAGAAAATCACCATTTTATGATCCATAATTGTTTAAAATAGAATGAAAGGCAAAGGGAGGGAGGGAGAGAAAAAGAGAGAGAGGGAGGGATAGAGGGAGGAAGGGAGAGGCAGACAGAGACAAGGAGGGAGGGAGAAAGAGAGAGACAAGGAGAGAGGAAAGGACAGAGAGAGAGAGAGAGAGAGAGAGAGAGAGAGCAACAGAGCATGGCAGGTGACCCCAAAACTAGAATTTCTGGAGAATCCTAACCTGTGACCCAAGGCATTTCACTTCAGTGTGGTGCTAGGCCATGCAGCTTCTGAGGTCTTTCCAAATTTCTAACCTCATGTAAACCATGGTTACCTGAAATTGTCTTTCTCCAGCAAGAAGGACCATCCCTGGCAAAAAAAAAACAAAAACAAAAAACAAGGTAGAAAAATGGATTTATCAAGTTTTACAATGCTTGTCATATGACCAGAAACACATTTTTTAAAAAATATATATATTTACTTAATCTTTAGTTATCCGGAAACTTAAGCTATCTAGAATATGCCATGCTGTGCTCATTTCTAGAAGAAAAAGGTTTCACTGTCAAGTTACTCTGGGAAGTAGAGATGATAGGCGTCCAGTAAGTGAACTTGAGCTCCGTCTTAAGGTCTGAGAAGTCTACCTTTCCTGTCTCTCCCACAATACCACTTCACCATGCCCTCCAAACTCAGCTGTTATAATGTGATACTAGAAATCACAAGTTTATAAGCTATTTTGTCCAAAGAAAAAACAAAATGAACAAATAAAAGTGTTTTTCATAATCCTGACACATCCAGTTCTTTACTCAAAATCTGTCTGGTCCATGAAAATATATTTCCCCTACCATGAAATGTCTCTTATACTATATTAACCTATTAATAAAATTTGTTGCCCCCAATGACTTATGTTTCAAATAAAGGAAAGTAAAGATTCAACTAGTTTACCATCAATATATTATATTAAATATCAACACCTTACTCCTCTGCTTATGTAGCAAAGCTAATATGGTTTTGTCAACATAATCTAAGTATAAATGTAAAAAATCTGCAACCCAGCTGTATCAGTTCGTTCTCACATTGCTATAAAGACATACCTGAGACTGGATAATTTATAATAAAAAGAGGCTTAACTGGCTCATGGTTCTGCGGGCTGTACAGGCTTCTGCTTCTGGGGAAGCCTCAGGAAACTTACAGTCATGGCAGAAGGTGAAGGGAAGCAAGCATGTCTTGCATGGTGGGAGCAAGAGGAAAAGAGAGTGAGGAAGGAGGTGCCACACACTTTGAAACAACCAGATCTCATGAGAACTCTATCATGAGACAGCATTAGGGGGATGGTGCTAAACCATTAGAAAGCACCCCCATCATCCAATCACCTACCACTACAATGTTGGCCCCACCTCCAACATTGGAGATTATAATTTAACATGAAATTTGAGTGGGGACACAGAGCCAAACCCTATCACCTGGCATCTGACTTTAATTGTTTGTGACAACTTGAGACCCATAGAAACTCTAGAGGATGCTGCAATCCGTGTTGTGTCCACAGCAATGTTGCTGAGGTCAGCTGCAGGTGGAGATGTGACTAGGTTAGGAATATTCATCAGTAATTGGCGTGGAGCAGACATTTTGCTAGGTATTGAAGATACAGATAAACAGCATATGGTCCCCTACCTTGATAATCTGAAAATTCAGTAGGTGAGCTCTCCAGAAATGTAGATCTTACTCGTGGGGACATCATCCACTATCTCCGCTCCATCAGATCCTCATGTCCATTAAGTTTGTCCACGACTCTTTGAGGTTCTCCTGGGAGCCCCCTGACTCATCTCTGAACTTCACACCACCAATACCCTATGTGTCTCTTGATTTTCCGCTTCCTCTAGAACCCATGCTCAATCATCTCAACCCCTCTGTGAATATCATCATTGCCACGGCTTTGAATGTTCCCGTCCATATGTCCAGTCACCAAGTGGGAGACCTTGGACTCATTGTTGATGTCTCCTTCCTTTCTTCTAACTCCCTCCTTCTTCCTCTCCTGCCGTGGCTGCATCACATGTTATCAAACCCATGAAATTGATTCTTTTCTTGCTGTTTCCTTGGTGTAGAATGCATGGCCTTGTGTTGTGGTCAATTGTTCATACGTCCGTTTCTCTTTGGAGACTGTAAGCCTGTTGTGTGGGTCTTCAATAAGTCTTGAAATAACAAATGCATATTATTTACCAGTAATCCTTTGAACAAGGCTTCCAGAAGCAATAATTCATGTTTTCTTGGGAGTGATTTGTTAAAAAATGTTTCTGCTTATTATTAATAATTTGGAGGTGACTACATTATGGCACATAATTTCAGAAAACAGATACAACACATGTGCTAAATATTAATGGTTTGATTTCAGGATTGTTTTGCGTCATTATGTTTAAGGGACTGATTTGCTTTGCAGGGTATTTGTATTTGTGTAATCCTCAGTCATGTTATATTAAATGTTTCCAACATACTTATACCTCATGCTTGCCAGGTAATTAAAAACTTTTAAAGCACCATAAATTTAAATTGAAAAGGAGCCAGGCATGGTGGCTCACACCTGTAGTCCCAGCACTTTGGAAGGCTGAGGTGGGAGGATTGCTTGAAGTCAGGAGTTGGAGACCAGCCTGGGCAACATAGCAAGACCTCAGTCTCTACAAAAAATAAAAAGACTAGCTGGGCATGCTGACCTGCACCTCTAGACCTAGCTACTTGGGTGGCTGAAGTGGGAGGATTGCTTGAGCCTAAGTTTGAGGCTGCAGTGAGCTGTGATCGCACCACTGCACTCCAGCCTGAGCAACAGAGCAAGATGCTTTCTCTAATTAATTAATTACTTTAATTAACTGAAAAGGTACAACATTTTTTAAAGTGGGAAAGTGACTGCTAGTAATGTTCTGCTCATTAGTAAAATACAGTAACTATCTTTTTAAAGGAAATATCACACTGATTTTGGAAATATATTTTTTTAATATTCTGACAGTAAAAAATATTTAAAAGTTTTTACATAATAAGTAATAGTACCACCTTAATTGAATGTTATTTTTTCTGTCTATTTTATACTTTACATATCAGAGTAATATTTAGAAATATTCTTTATGGTAACCAGAAATTGCTCTTATTTTCTTTATCCCGTTGTTGATGTAATATTTAGAAATCTTCTTTATGGTAACCAGAAATTGCTCTTATTTTCTTTATCCCATTGTTGATGTACAGTTGGGTTAGCAGAACTAAAGGAAAAAATGTGATAGTTTCTCATGGCCTGCATATTGTGGAAAAGAACTGGAATTTGTGGTAAGGTCACCTTAAATTTCTAGAAAATACTACTTAGCCACTGATTGTTTTTCCCCTGCATCAAGTTCATACTCAATACAGACTCATGATAGTTTTCATATCTCAGAAGAAAAATTTCCACCATAATTGTTCATCTTTTCAAAACTATTTCTCTATTCTCACATATTTTTAATAGATAAGATTCTTTTTTAATTTTCGTGGGTACATAGTAGTGATATATATTTATGGGGTACATAATATGTTTTGATATAGACATGCGATGTGTAAAAATCACATCATGGAAATTGGGGTATCCATCCCCTCAAGCATTTATCCTTTGTGCTACAAAATCCAGTTATACCCTTTTAGTTATTTTTAAATGTACAATTAAATTATTTTGACTATAGTCACCCTTTTGTGTTATCAAATACCAGATACTAATAATCACATCATGGAGAATGGGGTATCTGTCCCCTCAAACACTTACCCTTTGTATTACAAACTATTTGTACTCTTTCAGTTATTTTTAAATGTACAATTAAGTTATTATTGACTGTAGTCACCCTGTCGTGCTATCTTATTCATTCTTTCTATATTTGTATACCCATTAATGATCCCCACCTCCTCTCCCACTACCCTTCCCAGCCACCGGTAACCATCCATCTACTCTCTGTCTCCATGAATTAAATTATTTTGATTTTTAGATCCCACAAATCAATGAGAGCATGCCATGCTTGTCTTTCTGTGCCTGGCTTCTTTCATTTAACATAACGATCTCCATTTCTATCCATGTTGTTGCAAATGACAGGATCTCATTTAGATAAGAATTTTAGAATCAGCCTGTACACCTTCATAAAAAATCCTTTCGGAATTCCAATTGTGATTGCACTGAATATATAGATTGGTTTTGGAGAAATGTTGTATTTATAATATTAAGTCTGGAAACATACTATGCTTCTCCATATCAGTCTTCTTTTAAAAACGTCAATAAAGCTTTATAGGTTTGACTGCCTCTCCACAATTAATTCCTTCTATTTGTTGCCCCTTGGAGTAACTTTGAATCACTCCAACACCATAGCTGTGTTCTCTTCCGTGTAGGTGTGTTTGCTTTCTATCTTTCTGGGATCTGTTGAAATTCCTGGTCTGTTGATGATACTCTTTCTTATCTTTCATGCTATGATGATTTCTGGAAGGAAGGAGTGTTTTGCTTTTTGAATATAGTTTCTGGCATTTTATTGGATTTGTTACAAGAGGGAACACGGCCACATGTGCTCCCATCTGCTTCTTGATCCCATTTCTTAGCTTTGCGTGGTGTATGTGTGAGACAGACAAACAGTTTGCAAATAGCGAAACCAACACATCAAGGACACAGACAACTAGGGAGCAAGCTGAAAACTTAGATCAGACGTCATGTTTCTGTAGAAGAGGTGAAAGACTGTTTTAATTAATAGAGTATCTTAGCCTCCTTTCAAACAACATGGGTGATATGGTTTGGCTGTGTCCCCACCCAAATCTCATCATGAACTGTAGTTTCCGTAATTCCCATGTGTCACGGGAGGGACCAGGTGGGGCGGTTACCCTCATGCTGTTCTCATAATAACGAGTGAGTTCTCATGAGATCTGATGGTTTTATAAGGGGCTTACCCCTCTGCTCAGCACTCACTTCCCTCACCTGCTGCCACGTGATGTGCCTGTTTCACCTTCCGCAATGATTGTAAGTTTCCTGAGGCCTCCCTTGCCATGAGGAACTGAGAGTCAATTAAACCTCTTTTATTTATAAATCACTCAGTCTCAGGTATGTCTTCATAGCAGAGTGAAAGAGGGCTAATACAATGGGTATTCTTCAATCTTGGTTAAGAACATCAATGTTTCACCAAAGGGAAAGAAATCAAGAAGGAAAAGGTTGAGAGCACAGCATTTTTGGAGCTAGTGATTTTAATTGAAGAAAATGGCAGAATAATATAGAGCATAGTAATTACTCGTGAAAGCATGCCATGAAGACTGTGTGATATACAATATACTGGATTTGAAAGGGGGATTTTTGGATGGAGCCCTACAATTAGACGTTGGAATGCAAGTGACCACTCTCCAATCATGTGACTTTGGAAATTTTTTATGACTTTCATTATTGTTTACATCATACTGAAAATGATAATACCCACCAACTACCATGAAGTATTAGTAGAGTATTACATAAAATTTTTTAAATTAAAGAAACCTCTATGAGAAGTAGAAACAACATAAACCAACAAAAATAAGCAACAAGTGATTATAAAGTAACAGTCAAGCAGATTACAATTTTGCAAGGCATTTTCTCATCTAGAAGGAAAAGTGATGGCAAATTACTTCAGTTGTTAGATCTTCATAGAATATTTGGTAATGACTTGGCATGTTATGAATTTTGCCTTCTGAATTATCACTATTGGATAATACATGCTGGGCTTGTATAGTTACAGATTTTGTGACTTCAAGTGGATTTTATAATTTTCTAGAAAGGAATTTTAAAAACTTTTATTTTTTCCCCCATACTTAAAGCATGTCTATAAGTTTGGGAATAGAAGGACTTTCATCAAAATTATGTTGCAGGCTCTATACGTGTATTACCCATAATAAATACTGAAAAATGTGGTACATTATTTAGGATGTTGATGCAGCAGATTTTGTTATCTTGCCTTAGACATATAAACCCTTTTCTGAGATCATGTTATTATTTCTACTTTTATTTCCAGGTTGAACAATCTGTTGGAAAAAAATAAGACTTAGTAGGTAACTATCAATGTACTGGATATGGCAGTCTAGATTTTTTTAATTAAAAAATTAGTGGCTTAAAGCAACACACATTTATTATCTCACAGTTTCTGTGGATCAGGAGCCCAGTCATGGCTTAACTGGACCCTCCAGCTCAGCATCTCTCAGAAGGCTGCAATCAAGGTGTTGGCTAGGGCTGCATTCTCATCTCAAGACTTGACTGGGGATGGATCTTCTTTCAAGCTCACTCAGTTGATCCTATTGGTAGGATTCAGCTTCTTGCAAGCTCTTTGACTGAAGGACTCAGTTCCTTGTGCACTCTTGACTGGAGGTCACCCTCAGTTCTGTCACATGTAGCACTCCAATATGTAAGTTGGGTGTCTGCAACATGGCCTCTGTATCATCAAAGCCACCAAGAAAGTTTGCTAGCAAGATAGAAGCCACAGTGTTTTGTAATCTCATGATGAAGCCTGCAACTCTGCCTCCGGTTCACCCATTCTCTGCCTCACCTCGGACACTGGGACTACAGGCCCCCCACCACCCCGGCTAATTTTTTGTTTCACCGTGGTCTCGATATCCTGACCTTGTGATCCGCCCGCCTCGGCCTCCCAAAGTGCTGGGATTACAAGCGTGAGCCACCGCGCCCGGCCAATATTCTTTTTTTAAAAAAACTTTTAAGTTCAGGGGTACATGTACAGGATATGCAGGTTTGTTACATAGGTAAACATGTGTCATGGGGGTTTGTTGTACAGATTATTTCATCACCTAGGTATTAAGCCTAATACCTGTTTGTTATTTTTCCTTATCATCTCCCTCGTTCCTCCCTCCTCCCTCCAATAGGCCCCAGTGTGTGTTGTTCCCCTCTATGTATCCATGTGTTCTCTTCATTTAGCTCCCATTTATAAGTGAGAACATAAGATATTTTGCTTTCTGTTTCTGCATTAGTTTGCTAAGCATAATGGCCTTCAGCTCCATCCATGTCCCTGCAAAGGACATAGTCTTATTCTTTTTTTATGGCTGCTTCCATGGTGTATATGTAGCACATTTTCTTTATCCAGTCTGTCTTTGATGGGCATTTGGGTTGATTCCATGTCTTTCCTATACTTTCACAATATTCTTATAGAAGTGGATCATTAGGTCCCAGCCCATACCTGAGGGGAGGGTATCACAAGAGAGTATGAATATCAGGAGGTGGGGATCACTGGAAGCCATCTTAGAAGGCTGACTTCCATAGATGCCTACTCTGATTCATTAAATGTCAAAATTAGGACCAGCAAATTAAGTGAATTGACTGAGGTTTTACAGCAAGATAGGAAAAGTGCAAAGAATGGAAGCCTTCACCTTTGCAATTTGCCCAAAATCCATCTACTGCCTTCCACCTTTTGGCATACGTGGGTCCAACTATCGTGGCAGGATGCTAACTACTTAGCACAAACTTACCTATGCATGTACTGCCTTCTGACTTCCAACTTTAGAATCACAGCATGTAGAAAAAATTAAGTAGGTTGCCCACACTCCTGTTACATCTGCTGTCAGTGAATAGACCCTACATGCATTCCTGACCTTCAAAACACAATGGCAGCAAAGAGATGAAAAAAAATTTTTTTAATATGCTTCCGTGTCAATTTTACAAAACACAGACTGTCACTGCCTGGAGCGATAACCTTGAAATCTGAGCCACAGATCTGCAAACCTATTCAGCCGCATGGTTTCTGGGCAGTCTGAAATTACAATGCTTTTATTTTTTTTCCAACATTCAAAAACCCTTTTATGATTGCTTTAAAGTCAAACACTTACACTGCCCTGTTTTCTGAGGATGTGCCTTACTTTTTCTTCTAGAGTCATGTAATCCTCCTTCTTTAAAGAGGACTGTGTTCGGGAAATGACAAGTTCCCAGTTGTGATGTAGACTAACCTTAGAGGTGGCCGTGTCCAAAGCCCTTTTATAGTGTTGATGCAAAATTTCCTTCTATTTCCTTAGGTAAGAATTCCATAACACAGGAGATTTAGCTCCATTTTGTGGAAAACTAGGCAGTTAAGCTTCCTGTTCGCTGGATAATGGTGCTTCACTCTCTGAGTCCAATGGCGGAGAATGCCAAGTGGAAGAACAGGGTTGTGAATCATTTGGGAATTTCACACAATTTTATTTCCTGCTACATGCCTCTTGAAAGGAGCTGTAAAAATGATGCCTTTAAGTAATATTTTGTCAATTCACAACATTTATTCCTGTTCTTCTTCCTATCACGACTGCTGACTTACTCCTGCCATTAGCACATTCTCATAATTACTGTGACTATTATGAATGCATACTAAGTACCATGTCTGGGATAAAGTGTGGGAATACTAAACCAAATTAGATATTCTCTTTCCTTCAGGGAGAAGAGACTCTTTGTTTCTATAACAGAGAGAGTCTGATATGGAAATTGCCAAATAAAATGCAATGGGAGAAGTTGTAGGAAATATGAGCTTGTTGCAATGTGGGGGTGAGTTGTTGCAATGGGAGGGGTGAGCTGTTGCAGTTAGCTAGACAAAGAAGAGAAACATTCTGGCAAAGAAAACTAAATTATTTTTTGAACATTGTTATGGAGCATTTAAAGAAGTAGTGTTGTTTCTATATAACTGGCAAAAGCAGTACATACTAATTAAAGAGTACGCAGAGACCAGGGCATGCCAGGCTCTGTGTGCAAAGGCAAGAAGATTGAATTTTATCCTGGAAATGACTGAGGGACAGATAACCTCAGAAATAATCCCATACAAGACTAATATTTAAGGGGAAATTATAAAATGGAGCGCACATTAAGAAGATAAAGAATGGATGGACAGGGGAGTTTGGAGATAACTCCTAAGACATGATGGCACAATGTTCAGAGAGAGGCAGGCAGAATGGAGCAGACACTATTTCTTTGAAGACATTCATGGAATCATGAGAACTTGAGCTTTGGGGAGGATCGTCTTAAGGGGCACAGGAGCAGATATTAGGGTTAAGCCCAGGCTCACTAGGGTCTGATGGAAGACCTCGCTCCATAAAGTTTGGGTCCTCAAGCATTCCACACTCCAGGTAGGAGCAAAATGGTAATAGAATAAATCTTTCCCCATCCTCAACCCCTAGAAGACTGCAAGTTGTTTTGATGCAAAGTAGAGAGAGCTTAAATTACATTTCATATTTTCCCAGAATCTGTGATGCAGTGTTGGTCAATTTGGCACAGTTAATCTGAATAGACAAATAACAAAAATACTCAACCAAGAATGTTATCAGAGAAATATATTAACCTTAACAATGCTTGTATAAATAAAAAGAAACATGGAAAATTTTTTTTAAATATTTTTTTCTTTAAAAATGATTTTTAAAAGATTTTAAAACAAATTCTTCTTTAAAAATTTTTGTTAAAGATGACATAAATATCATGCAATAATTAACTGAATTAATTGAAACATGATCTACTTTCAACCTCATTTTCCAAACAATATTTCCTAACAAACAGTATATTTTATTTCACATCATTTGATTCAAGGAATCCAGTAAAGTTATTAATTTCATATGAAAATGGAAATGCATACAATGAAAACTTAGTTGATAAGTAAAGGTTTTCAGAATGACACTAATATGTCAAATCAGCACTTACATCCCTAAGCAAAAGTCACTTAGTTAGGATGTATTATCATTGTTTTAATACACTGCTGGAGGTATTTGCTAAAATTTTCTTTATTCTTTTTGAATTTGTTGAGAAAGAGTGGCTCATAAGTGTTCCTTCTCATCCTGCCTTATCAGATACTAGAATGGAGATCATGTTAGTCTCATAAAATGATTTATTGAATGTTCCCTTCTCTGTTCTCCCTAATGCTTTGTAGATCTCATTGATGAAACCATGTGGATCAAGTATTTTCTTTCTTGAAATATTTGGACTGGGAATGCAAGTTTCTTAATGAATACATGACTTGAGGCTTTCTATGTATCCCCTCAGTTTTTAAGTTACATCTTTCTAGGGATTTACTGGCTTCATGTTTTTACTATTATCTTTTTAATGTGGTATGATTTTATGGTGCTCTGTTTTTCATTTCTAATGTTGGTTATTTCTACCTTCTCTCCTTCCCTACCTATTAATTAGACTTGCTAATTTGTTCATTTCATTGGACTTTTTGAAGAATCAACTTTTGGTTTTGTCAGTTCTCCCTATAGAATACGTATTTTTTCTATTTAATTAAATTATTCTCTTATCTTACATTTCCTTCCTTCTATCATCTTCTTGATTTTTTTTGTTTTATAACTTTCTAAGATGTGATGAATTTACTAATTTTTTTTCTTTGTTAATACACACTGTTATCCTAGGCCCTGACCTAGATACACCTAAAATGTTTGATATGTATTTTTCAGATCATTTGTTTAAAAAATATTTTCCAACTTCCATGTTACTTTATTCATTTACTTGTGGATAATGGAGACTTTTAAAAAATTTCCAAACATATGGGGATTTCAAAGTCAGAGATCTGCATTGTGTGTTTTCAGTCTTTTGACATATCTGAAGACTTGTGTTTTGGTGCAGTATATCATCAATTTAAGTGAATGTTTTAGGCATGGCTGCACAGAACATGTACTTTTCCATTTGTAGTGCAATAATTGATACATGTCCATTAAGTCAAAGGTGCTAATTGAATCATTCTAATCTCCTCTATTGTTACTAAAATTTTTGTCTTGGTTCTCTTAATGGCTGGAAAAGATATATTAAATTCTTCCTTGATAATTACAAATTTGTCTATAACTCCTTTTAATTCTGTCAGTTTTTACTTTACGTCTTTTGGGGCTTTGATATATTTTTCTCACTATGTATTTCATATATTCAACAATAATTCATTTATAAAATATATTTTGCCTGATAGCACAAAATATTTTTTATTTGGTTTTTATTTATTTGGTATAGATGAGGTTTCTTTTCTTTCATCTATTTGTTTCCATCTTTTTTTACATTCTTTGTCTCTATACTAGTTATTGCATATTAGTTATTATTATTATTATTATATATTCTATGTTACTATTTCTCATAATTAGTATTTAAAAGTCAGTAGTCCTTCTAACTCTACTCCACTAAGTAAAATTTGCTTCTCTGGCTCTTTAAAAACAATTTTATGAAGGTATGATTTGTGTAAATTAAGCTGCATCCATTGAAAGTATAAAATGAGTTGTGTACACCCATAAAACCACTACCACAAACAAGACAGTGAATATTCCCAAAACCCCCAAAAGTTTCTTTGTTAATGACAGCATCTGCCCCAGCTCATGAAGACAACAACCTGCTTTCAGGCACTAAATATTTGCTTCAACTGTTTTTTACACTTTGATATAAGTGGAATTGTATTCTACATCCCCTCTTGAGTCTGGCTTCTTTTACTCAATAAGAAATTTGTGCTTTAGTCATATGTGGATCATTTGACTAGTCACTAAGTGGTATTCTGCTGAATGAAAATGTTTCATTACTGAGTAGTGCTCTGTTGAATGAAAATACCACAATGTGTCTGCCTAGTCACCTGTTGGTGGACATTTGTTTTGTTTCCCATTTTTGGCTCTTGTGAATCCAGTGGCTTTGAAGGTTCATGTGCAAGTCTAAGTGTGGATATATACTTCTATTCTCATGAATAAACATCCGTTAGTAGGATAGCTAGGTATATTCTTACTCATATAAGAAACACAGCATCTAGAGAACACTGTTCTCTAGAGGGACTAGTTAGTGCTGATCTGTGTATTCTGGTCATAGAAGACAAATGTTTTGATATCCAGCGCCTCCAAGTCATTTTACAACCAGGGAAATGAAGAAGCCAAGTCACTGAAAGATGTACATCTCATTCCTGATGTAGAAACACTGGAGTAGAGTAACCATAGGAGACAGTTTGTCTCTGTGGTCGTGAGCTGCAGGGACTCAGGTTGAACCATCTCCACGGTGCACCTGCAGCACATCTTACTAACTGGATGATGCTTTGAGGCTCAGCTAATCCCCAGACGTCTCTCAGATGAGAAGTCAATATCTAATGGTCACCCAACAGTCACTGAATCCTAGGGTTTATAATATCCCATCCATCTGTGACCACTTCTGATAAAGGAGGACTATTCAGATTCTTCCTTGGGATTGGGTATGGGTGACATGATTCTTCCTTGGGATTGGGTATGAGTGACATGACAGGAGAATACACATACCATAATTACTATTCACCTTTAGTTTCTTATTCATGTTTGAATGTTATTAAATACAGTATGTATTTTTCATTTAGCAGACTCTTTTTTAAACGACAGCTTTATATTTATGGAAAAATTGAGCACATAGCATCAAGAATTCTTACATGCTGTCTTTTAGCCTTCCTCAATTTTCCCTCTTATTAATCTCTTGCATTAGTGTGGTACAGTTTTTCATGATCAATGAACTGATAATGATACATTATTATCAACTATAAAGTCCTTGGTTTACATTATGCTTTCTTCTTTGTGTTGTATAGTTCTATGGGTTTTGAAAAGTACATAATAACATTTATCCAGCATTACAGAATACAAATATTTTTCAATGTCATTTCACAAAAGAGACTTGAAAAAAGCTGACTGTAAACTAAGGCAAGCTCAGAAATTACACTGTAAAGGGAAAATAGATGGAAAGGAAATCCTGTCATCACAAAATCCTATTTTTCTTTTCAGCGTACTATAATCGTATCAGATTCAAAGAGAAAGATGTAACTTTTGTTACCTATGACAAAGATTATGGGTATAAAACATGTTTATCTTTAAGAAAGTTACAGAAAGTGGAGGAACTTGTGATCTAGGGATGGACTTACCATGTTTGAAAAATGGATTTCATGATAGAATAAATATGATTAGCTCTCTCATGCCTTCAAGTTTAGGAGAGCAAGCTCTATGAACCTGAAGGTGACCCACTACTAAAGTAAGTCTTGTTCATTGAGAACTGGAAGAAACTTGAAGAATAATTTTTATTTTTGCATTGCAGAATAAGCAAGAATACTTTTTATTTAATTTGCATTTCCCTTTTCATATAATTTTAAGAGGCTCGTCACCAATATTTTCATTACCTTTCTTCCAAACCTGTTTTTCTCCTAAAACTAATACCTCTTCTGATTTTTTAATATTTTCTGAAAATTTTAATATATTCTGAATTTGAATATTTATATTTTAGCATGATCTTGCACACCTTAAATATTCTTTGGCATACAAAAGTTTTTTTCATGATTCATGAGTGAGTTGTATGTATTTATTACTTTATAAGAATGATTGTCAATCATCCCTGCCCCCTGCCAAGGGGACATTTGGCAATTCCTGGAGACATTCTTGTTTGTCACAACTGGAAGGGGGATGTTACTTGTATCTAGTGAGTTCCCACCTGTCATGAAGGGATGGAGACCACGGATGCCGATAAACATCCTATAATGCCCAGGACACCCCCGTAACAGAGTCTTGCATCCCCAAATGTGAGTATTACTGATGTTGAGAAATCCTACTTTAGAATTTTCTCTGTCTAACTCTCCCTTTGCCCCATTTGACAGCTGGGGCAAGTCAGACAAACAGTTTTCAGGCTGGGTAGTCTCTATCAATTGTCATCCACACTTACTAGTAATCTGAGGAGACGGGTTAAGGTATTAAAGAGAAGGCATAGAACTTACTCACCAAGAATCCTACTATATATAACAACACAACATGTTCTAACATGAAAGAGGCAGGAGACAGTATGGAGGAAGGATAATTAAGCAAGCATTCTATTGGAGAAATTATATCTAGTTTGGAAAACTGAAGGCATGAGTGATTCTGATTAAAAAAATAAATTAGATTATATTACAATTCTTTTTAAAGCCCTTCAAAGACTCCACTTTCAATGACTTCTCATTTTCCAAAGTCTTTCTTTCATGCCCAAATCTCAGTGAGTTCCCTCCTGTCATTCTCAGAGTCCTTTTTGTTTTCCTTGCAGCACTCAATTTGAAGTTATTTTTTTAAAGTATTGGATACCTGTCTCCTCCAGTAGGCTGGAGGACAATGGTAGTATCTATTTTACCTGGCACACAGCACTTTCATCCTCCCCAGTAACTTGGAAGGGTCCTCAGAGGAGGGAGATTTTCTGATGTTATCAAGGAGAAAACAACAATGTGGGCAAACATATGCAGGTGGACCCTAGAGTGCGCCCACATGGAAAGGTAAGCAGAAATAGGCTCAACTTCATGGCAGAGAATGCTGTTGTGGGGTCTCATTATTATAATGTCTTGACTGCTAGGTGGAAGAATTTAGACCTAATGAGTAGGTGATCGGGACTTAAGCTCTTCAGCAGCGGTAACACACCATGGAAGCTGTTTCTGAAACCTGAAATAATCCCCCATGGAGATTTCATCACTGAGACCTAAACTCAATATATAGAATCTTTGCACATTCTTGTTATGCATATCACATGCCTCCTTCAAAACCATATTTTTTCATGCCTTTTAGAAGGTGCATAATGTGTATGAGGAATGTCAACAATGATATTCAACCCCAACCAAGCACCTTCCTCCTGGCTTAGTTTGTAGTCACAATATTCTCACAGCCAATTGTTTTCTGTGGGTTGCAATGTGTTTTGGTTTTCCAGAGCCTTTCACTAAAACCTGAACAGGACAAACATCAGTATCATTAGTAGTTACTTGGGTACATTTACTATATGAGTCATTACTTCAGTACCTTCATTATAGTGATTATTTGGTTACCTTTACTATAGTGGTTACTTGGGTACTTTTACTATAGTAGTTGTTTCTTCAGTACCTTTACTATAGTGGTTATTTGGGTTCCTCTATTATAGTGGCTACTTGGGTACCTGTACCATAGTAGTAGTTGCTTGGGTACCTTTACCATAGTAATAGTTGCTTGGGTACATTTACTATAGTAGTTACCTGGGTACCTTTACCATAGTAGTAGTTGCTTGGGCACCTTTGCCATAACAATGGTTGCTTGGGTACCTTTCCCGTAGCAATAGTTGCTTGGGTACCTTTATGGTAGTAATAGTTATCTGAAGTACCTTTACCATAGTAGTAGTTGCTTGGGTACCTATTCTATAGCAACAGTTGCTTGGGTACCTTTGCCATAGTAATAGTTGCCTGGGTATCTTAACCATAGTTGTAGTTGCTTGGGCACCTTTATTATAGTAGTAGTTACCTGGGTACTTTTACCATAGTATTCGTTGCCTGGGTACCTTTACCATAGTAATAGTTACCTGGGTTCCTTTGCTATAGCAATAGTTGCTTGGATACCTTTCCCATAGTGATAGTTACCTGGGTATCTTTACCATAGTTGTAGTTGTTTGGGCACCTTTACTATGGTAATAGTTACCTGGGTACTTTTACCATAGTATTCATTGCTTAGGTGTCTTACCCATAGCAATAGTTACTTGGGCACCTTTCCCACAGCAATAGTTGCTTGGGTACCTGTTCCATAGTAATAGTTACCTTGGCACCTTTACCACAGTAATAGTCGCTTGGGTGTCTTTGCTGTAGTGGTTACTTGGGTACCTTTGCCATAGCAACAGTTGCTTGGATACATTTACTATAGTAGTTACCACCTCTGTTCTGCTGCTTTTCCTAAGACACTTTTTCTGCCTTTTTTTTCCTCTTGCTAATTCCTCCTCATTCTCAAAGACTCAGCCCAGTCTTTTGGGGAGCCTTCCTTCATCCTTCAGTTCTGCTCTTCCTGGGACTCTCTTTCTCATTGCTGCTGCACAATCTTGAGCCTACCATTCCCATTACACACTTGACCTTATATTGCATCTCTGTTCCTGTGGTATCTACTGGGACCTGTGACTCAGTCATGCAAAAATAATATATTCAACTCTGAATCTTCATGGCTAGGGACAGCAACTGGTGCATGATACTGAGTCAAATAGAGAGAGTGGGAGAGTGAGAGTGTGTTTATGAGAATGCTCTCTTGGACTCTCTTCAATGTCTTTGTAGCCTGTGACTCTAATCACCCTGGATTTATTTCATTCCAGCATCAATCCTTTCTACTTGAAAACCAATAAATATCCTCTTTGTCTAGATACCAATTGACAGAAAGTACAAGGATTAAGAAGCTGTCTTCTACCAAGCAATGCAAGGAAACCAACCACTCAACTTCTAAAATACTAATGGAGATGCCCCTTCTAGGTGCCATAGAAAATACTATTCTTTACCTACTAATATACGTCTCCAATATGGAAGATTATTTACAAGCTGTCACATTAATAATAAATAATATATTTTCATTATTTGCTTCCAAATCCTTGAGTTTTAAATTAACAACATTTGAAGGAGACCTGTTTACACAGATGAAATTTGAATTGTAGATAAAGTGACACTCTGGAAGGGTTAGGTCACATTGTTGCTTTTCAACACTACCAAGATTTAATTTATGTAGTGTCATTGTGAAGAGAGAACCCTAATGGCTTTTTAATTATTCTCAACTTCAAAGAGTAAATGAGAGAGAAATCAGTTCCCAGACAAAGGAAGAAAATATTGGAAGCTGAGTAGAGATAATTATGCAGGAATGCCCTAGTAAAAGTATCTTAGGACATAGGAGTGTAGAATTCTTTTCTGCACATCAAACCTACACAGTAGAACACAACTGTATTGTTTGTTCAGTTCCCTATTATCACCCCACAGTCTTTTTTAAAGAAAATTAATTTTAATTTTTATTTTAATTTCCGGGGTACCTGTGCAGGATATGAAGGTTTGTTACGTAGGTAAACGTGTGCCATGGTGGTTTGCTGCACCTATCAACCCATCACCTAGGTATTGAGCCCAGCATGCATTAGCTATTTTTCCTAAAGCTCTCCCTCCCTCCACCCTACACCCTGACATGCCCCAGGGTGTGTTGTTCCCCTCCGCATGTCCATGTGTTCCCATTCTTCAGGTTCCACTTTTAAGTGAGAACATGTAGTGTTTGGTTTTCTGTTGCTGCATTAGTTTGCTGAGATTAATGGCTTCCGGCTCTATCTGTGTCCCTGCAGAGGACATTATCTCATTCCTTTTTGATGGATGCATAGTATTCCATGGTATATATGTACCACATTTTCTTTATCCAGTCTATCATTGATGGGTATTTGGGTTGATTCCATGTCTTTGCTATTGTGAATATTGGTGCAATGCACATACACATGCATGTATCTTTATAACAGAATGATTTATATTCCTTTGGGTATATACCCAGTAATGGGATTGCTGGGTCAGATGGTATTTCTGGTTCTAGATCTTTGAGGAACCGCCACATCATCTTCCACAATGGTTGAACTAATTTACAAGACTGTTATGATTTCAGTTCTTTTGCATTTACTGATGAGGGATTTACTTCCAAATATGTGATCAATTTTAGAGTAAATGCCATGTGGCACCAAGATGAATGTATATTCTGTTGTCTTGGGGTGGAGAATTCTGTAGATATCCATCAGGTCCATTTGATCCAGAGCTGAGTTCAAATACTGAATGTCTTTGTTAATTTTCTGTCTCTATGATTTATCCCTTAGTCTTAAGAGTTGGTGATCATAGCAAGTTATGGAAAATTTGGAAAGTTATAGTTACATTTTTAGGCAAGCTTATTGGGCTGTGAATTACAATGAAATAGTAGAAGTAATTTGCTATGTCAGTTTATAGGAGCCAGAGATAGAGTGACTTTCACACAATGGCTTTGGAAAAATCCACAAGTCCAAAATAAGATGCTCTAAACACCATCAGATAATAGAAAAACGTTTTAAACTTATGTCTGTTTGGGCTCATTGTGGGGGAAAAAACTTGGCCATTTATTGCTATGTAAGACCGATTACCCATATAATTTGACCTTTAACTCTAAAAGTGGATGTTGGGGAAAATGTGAGTTTCAAAACTAGCTGCTCTTAATACATTATTATTTTTAGTTATAAAGTATAAAGCTTGTTTGAGAGCCCATTTTCTTGGAGAACATGTAAGGTGTCTGATCACAAACAAAATCATGATATTTCCTAATAACAATAGTTGCCATTTGAGTCTTTGTAGTATGCCAGGGACTGGATATTTGCTTCTAAAGGGGATAATCCCCTGAGATATGAGGGATCCAGTTTCCCCCAAGCCCCTGCCCCAGGAAAGTAAGAATAAGGAATTAATGAAAAGCTAAAGAGATAGGTTATAGAAGCAATAAATAAATAGGTACAATGGAAATGTTGGTGTCATTCAGATGAACACAGGACATAGGAAAAATAGCCTCTCCTGGACAATCCTCACTTCCAGGAAAAACTTTCTAAGGAGAGTCTTGGGAAAAAGCAGGCATGTGCATGTTTTTGTTAAATAAACTGGCATAAACCAAAACATAGTGTGTCAGCCTAAAAAGAGAGAAAGCAAGTGTGACCACCCGCAGTGTGATAAAGCTATTGTTTTTTAAACTAAAATATTTCTTGTAGTTCCATATTGCTATTCAAGTGTAAAAGTTCTCAATACCAGCCTAAAATGAAGTTATCTGCACGTCTGTAGACCCCGTTTACGAATTGTGTGAAAGTACTGGTTCTCAGACTAGAAGTACTCAATTTTATTCCCTGCAAATGTCAATTTAATATCAGTCATGTGGGGAACAGTTTACAGTGTCACAGTTTTCAAAACCTATTTCAGGCTCCGGGGAACAGTTATGCCACGTAAGGAAATAACTCATTCTTGGTAAAGGAAAAATTGTAAAGTATTTAGTTAGAATTTTCCTGCGGCTGGGCATGGTGGCTCTTGTCTGTAATCCCAGCACTTTGGGAAGCTGAGGCAGGAAGTTCGCTTGAGCTCAGGAGTTCAAGACCAGCCCGGGCAACATGGTGGGACCTCATCTCTACTAAAAAAGTACAAAAATTAGCCGGGCCTGCTGTCACGCGTCTGTAGTCCCAGCCACTCGGGAGGCTGAGGTGGGAGGATTGCTTGAGCCTAGGAGGCAGAGACTGCAGTAAGCAGAGATTGCGTCACTGCTCACCAGCCAGGGCAAGAGAGGGAGACCTTCCCTCAAAAAAAAAAAAAATTCTGTTCAATATCCAGTAATTATTTTACTTAATCTCCTTCCAGCTCCTTCCATTACTTCTGATGTATGTGTGTATATGTGTTTGTGTGCTCATACTTTCTGTCTCAAATTGTGAACAAGAATTTCATGTAGTTCAATCTTTTATCAAAAGCCTAATGTTACTTTTTTTTAAGCCATTAAGCAGGAGTCGTGGGTTTCAAATACAGTAAATAAAACTGCTAGTACTGGAAACTGTCCACATCAATGTGCCCTTCAGGTTACACATAAAACCACCTTGAAAAGCAGAGCTCTTAAACGCTGTGTACAGAAAGCTCATGTTGTTATATGTTCAGTGCTTCCTAACACATTTCATTACTAGGCACAATAAGAATATTGAAACCATATTTGTGAAATACGGTTAATTAGCTTGAGTGAACCTTTCTATAATGTATACATAGATCAAAACATCACATTGTACCCCATAAGTATACACAATTATTATTTCTTAATTAAATATACATTAAAGGCCAGGCGCAGTGGCTCATGCCTGTAATCCCAGCACTTTGGGAGGCCGAGGCAGGTGGATCATGAGGTCGGGAGATCGAGACCATCCTGGCTAACATGGTGAAACCCGTCTCTACTAAAAATACAAAAAAGTAGCCGGGCGTGGTGGCGGGCACCTGTAGTCCCAGCTACTCGGGAGGCTGAGGCAGGAGAATGGCGTGAACCCGGGAGGCGGAGCTTGCAGTGAGCCAAGATCGCGCCACTGCACTCCAGCCTGGGCAACAGAGCAAGACTCCATCTCAAAAATAAATAAATTAATTAATTAATTAAAAAGGAAAATATTTATCTGTTCTGTGGTTTCTTTCTTTCGTTTTTCCTTTAGCATCTTTCTAGTTAGACATCTTTACATCTCTTTTTCTTTGGTAACAGTTTCCATTTTCTGTCATAGTTCCTTGAATGTCCTGTCAAAGCAACACATGCCTGCTGAACAGTAACTGTGTAAGAGGCTGTGTTAGGCTGGTGAGTGGCACAAAATTGAGAAAGACCTCACTAAGCTTGGTCTCTACTGAAAGAGGCAGAAATGTACAAAAATGAACAACCCTACCATTATTAGGCAGATGTTAGGAAAGGCATATAAAAAGGCCAAGAAGTATCAGATCCTCTGGCTATAAAAGTCACTCAGTAGCTGAGTGTGGTGGTGCATGCCCGTAGTCCCAGCTACTCAGGAGGCTGAGGCTGGAGGACTGTTTGAGCCCAGGAGTTCAACGCTGCAGTGAGCTGTGGTTGTGCCACTGCACTCCACCCTGGGCAACCAAGTGAGACCCCATTTTTTTTTAAATCGCTCAGAAGGCCATGAAACAAATAATCTGTAAACCCAATGGGAAGAAAGTGACAGCATTTCATACTGCTAATCAACACAACCATGGCCCTTTACACATCTCTCTAAATCATGTGACAGACCACCCACCTAGGGATTGGCAAGTGGACAAATGATATTGGTTTTTGAAAAGATGTAAAATGCAAAAGATAGTGAAGGTGGTAGACTTACATGCCAGTGTGGATGCTGGGGAAAGCTCTCAGGGATCCAAGAGAATGTTTTCCTCTTGCAGTAAAACGTCAACATAGAGAGCTAGTATCATTTGTTCTCCACCAAACTTCTGCTCTCATTGAAAACTCAGAACATGCATTTTCCACATTTCTCCCCTAGAATTTCTAGATCCTAAATAATGAATGCAGCCAAGAGGAGCCTATTCAATGGCAATTAATGAGTATCTTTCCATTAAACTTTATTCCATTATTAAATGTTCCAGTTTTATGTCAGTGGATTACATATTATGCATGGCTTATTTGCCATTGCTTTATGAGCATTTTATAGGCAAAATGGAATGGCTGTTATAAAGTAGGTGGATTTAAGACAGGTCTTTCCCTGTTCTGCCCACCCCCCCATCACATCCCTCCCATTTTGGTTCTCCAGAATTAAAATCAATCTTTAGGTGCTACTCACATAATGAGAACTTTGATGTATATGGCTTTCCTCTACAAAGCGACATATGTTCCCATTACTGAGATTTCTTCCTCAGTTCCCCGTCTACCTCCCCCATTTATTCAAATTCTGTTCATTCTTTAAGGCACCGGGAACCTTTCTTTGTCAGTCTTGTCTGCTGTGAGCTCTGTCTTGCGTGCTAAGGGATTACTTGCTCTTTGAAACTTATTCTGCTCTGTAACTTTTCATGTGTCAATGTGACAATTATACTGTAAGATTTTAAGGTGGGTTCTACATCCTATTTATTTTTTTTTGTATTCTCATAGTTTCCAATAAAATATATATTGTTGATTGAATTATAATCTTCCCCAGTTATGGGAAACATAGCTGAATGGGAGGCCCAGAATAAAAATGAAATCTGTACATTTACTTATTTATTATTTTTTGTCTTTTTATAGTTGCTTTCTTTTTTATATTTAATTAAATTTAATTGTCTATTTCAATAGATTTTTGGGGAACAGGTGGTGTTTGGTTACATGAATAAGTTCTTTAGTGGTGATTTCTGAGATTCTGGTGCTTTCTATATTTAGAGATGATATGGCAATTATACACTTTAACAACAGGATTAAAATACAAGTTTCTTATGTTAAGCAATGACATTTAATTAATCGCTATAAGGACATGCATCATTTATGCAATTTAAGATTTGAAATAATACTAGTTTGTATACTTACCTGGCAAGGGAGATACCATGATTATGAAATAATACTAGTTTCTAAAACTAGAATAAAATTACTAATCACCTAAAAATCAATAATGTAAAGGACACTGATAGAAAACAATTTCTATCATAATTTCAGCCATTTGCAACTAAATCTCATTTTATAAATATACAAGGAAAATGGAACACAAAGAATGGTGACTATTGAATGATATGCAATTCATCACCATAAACTATTTAAGTCTAAGGTTCATATTCCTATACAGATATAACCCACTGGAAGATATATTACTGAGATTAAAATTCATTCTCTCCCTTGCCTTACGAAAATAAAGAAGGAATCAAACTCAGTTGTACCTTGAGCATTTAATGACAAATATCAATAACAATATTTGTTGTAACCAGGCAGTAATCCATCGAGAAATAATGAATATGAACACTGATAAAGAACAACATGAGGTTGTGTGCAGTGGCTCATGCCCATAATCCCAGCACTTTGGGAGGACAAGGTGGGAGGATCACTTCAGCCCAGGAGTTTGAGACCAGCCTGGACAACGTAGTGAGACCTCATCTCTACAAAAAAAAAAAAAAAAAGTAGCTGGGCATGCTGGCTCGCACCTGTAGTCCCAACAACTTGGGAGGCTGAGGCAGGAGGATTGCTTAAGCCTGGAGTTTGAGGCTGCACTGAGCCATGATAGCACCACTGCACTCCAGCCTGGGTAACAGTGAGACATTGTCTCTGGAAAAGAAAAACAAAAAACAAAACAAATGTGAATTATAAAAACAAAATAAAATGAGAGCATGCCTGAGGAATTGAAGGAATTCATCACACATCTGTGATTATCCAGCAAGATTAAGTGTGTTATCAATGGCCTTCAAAGAACCTTCAGGAAGCATCAACTTTAGATAGTGTTTGATGATGGAGAGAAAATCAGAGTGTGAGATTTTGGAAAAGGGTTAAGAGTGTCAAGGATGGCAGGTATGCACACGTGTATCTAAAGAGATGAGAGATAGGATGTGCAGACCCAGAAAAGGAAGAGAAGAAATCAGAATGGTTGGTTACATTTTTGGCAGGAAAACTTCTTTGCAACACCCTGAAGGTGAGGAAGGAAATTCCAGACCTCAGGCATAGGACCTCTTTCTGTATCTCTTGCTTACATATCAGCTGGGGATTATGTTGGATTTATATTCAGTACATCAAGGGTGGGCCTGAGACTGCCTATGCTGATGCTCCTGGTCCGTGGACCACAGTTTGAGGAGCAAGTCATCAGGACACTCTCCTACAGTGAGAGGTGACCCTGCGATGTTGATCCATGCAGCCATGAGGATGGCTGATCGGCTCCCCTCTTCCTGGCCAGGAGCAGCCATATTTATGGACACCAGCGAGGCACATAATGTGATTATTTTCTATATAGACAGGGGCGAGAAAAGGGTCGGTATTCATACTCTCACACCATGTTAAGGATACTGGGAAATTTACAAGTTGAGGAAGAGACAAGAAGGGGCAAAAACAAACAAACACACAAAACCCAAACAAACAAAAAAACGAAGAATGGAGATGCCGTTACAACTATTTAGAAAATTGAAAGACATATAATTTTGAAAGGGAAGGCTGTTTGTCTACTACGAACTCTCTCATATGTCCTAAGAGGGTAGCTGCTCCTTGAAATTTATTCTGCTTACTAAATTGACCACATTTTACCATGTGTTGATCACGTTTTCCTTAACTTCCAAGCTGTCATCTTGTTGAGTTTGAGGTACAGACTGGAAGTTCAGGCAAAGATATTGAAGGCAGTATGGTTGGCAGAATTTTGGCCCCCATGAGTTTTGGCCCTTGGTGTTCCTCCCATGGTTATGTGGTGGCCCAAGGGAGTCTACAGATGTCATTGAGGTTATCATCAGCTGACCTTAAAAGAGGGAGGTTCTCCTGGCTTATCAGGGTGGGACCAATGTAATCAGGAGTCCTTAGTAGCAGATAATTTTGCTGGCTGAGGAGAAAGAGATGTGGCACCAGAGACGTCCTACTGAGACCTTGGTCTTAGAACTGTAAGGAACAAACACAGTTCTGCACCCACCTCAATGAACCTGGAAGCGGATTCTCCCTCAGAGCCTGGAGATAAGAACCCAGGCCACTTATCACTTTAATTTTAGCCTTGTGAGACTGCCCATGAGCAGAGGAACCTGCTGAGCCCACCCAGATTTCTGACCTATACAAATATGAGATGATAAATTTGTGTTGTCCTCAGCTGCCCATTTCATGGCGGTTTGTTACAGCAGCAGTAGAACATGAATACGGTCAGCACCAGAAGGTACAGAACTTGCAATAGAGATGTGGGCGTTACCTGCACAGCTGGACAACATATTGAAGTAGGAGAGGGAACATGATTTCAGTGGAGCAAGTAAAAGAGGAGAAGAAAGAAAAGGAGCCTTGAAAGGAAAGGAAGGAAGCCAGGTTTCCAGCTGGCGTTGACCCCACGGAAGGAGAAAAGGATAAAGAAGGTGGAGGGGAGCAAAAGAAAGACAGAGAGCTGCGGAGGGCCAGTGGATGTGTGGATTTGCAGGTCGCCTGTGAACTGTGAGAGCCTGGTTTGGCAGGTAGCGCTAAGATAAAGAACGTTCGAGCGCGAGCTATTCGTAGGCAGTGAGATATGAAGATAGGTAGGCATGGCAGGTCCACTCTCCTTCCCTTTAGAATGGTGTGAGAGTTCCACTAGAGATCTGGAATGGCACATCTGAGGAAGCCAGGGAAAGAGGTCTTTCTTTTTTTGAGAATGAGAGAAGCTTCCATCTGAATGTAGACTGTGGGAAAACATCTGCAAAGTGGGCTTTGAAGATGCAAGAGAGTGGAGTGAATGGGTAGAGAAAGACAGTGGAGGAAACCTGGGAGGTGATCAATGCATTCTGCTGTTATCTCATCTAGTCTCATTCTTTCTGTTTTAGTCCATGGCTAAATAGACTATGGACTGACCCACCATCTGCTTTATAAGCTGATATCAAGCTAATCTTTCTTTCCTTTTTTTTTTTTTTTTTTTTTTTGTT
>NW_026652282.1:4098686-4098978 GCF_009828535.3 Hylobates moloch
CTCGAGTAGCTGGGACTACAGGTGTGTGCCACCATGTCCGGCTAATTTATTTTTATTTTTATTTTTTGTATTTTAGTGGAAATGGGGTTTCACCATGTTGGCCAGGATGGTCTTGATCTCCTGACCTCGTGATCTGCCCGCCTTTGCTTCTCAAAGTGCTGGGATTACAGGCATGAGCCATCGCACCCGGCCCTATCAAGCCTAATCTTTTTAGCCTTTTTTTTTTTTTTTTTTGAGACAAGGTCTCACTCTGTTGCCCAGGCTGGAGTGCAGTAGTGCGATCTTGGCTCAC
>NW_026652282.1:4098988-4110181 GCF_009828535.3 Hylobates moloch
TGAACTCCTGGGCTGAAGCGATCCTCCAGCCTCAGCCTCTCAATGAGATAACAGGCATGAGCTACCACGCCCAACCCTTTTAGTTGTAAATACTTGTCCTCAAGCATGTTTTACCATGTATTGACCACACTTCCTTTGCTTGCAAGCCTCTGTGTCAAGACTCTCAGTCCTTCTTTCTAAGATTCCTTCTTGGTTGCTATTACTCTTCATTTCTGTTTGTGTTCTGCCCAAACAACCCCTCCACATCTCCTTCTTGCCCATGCTTGGTCTTCAAATATGCCAACAGCATCTGGAGACTTTGTGCTTACCACTTTCTCTGTGTAAGTGGAAAGACACATTGCTTGGTCTTTATTTTCTTCAATTCTCTTCTCAAACATCCCCTTATTAGAGAGGCTTTCCTTAAATATGCTGTATAAAATGGCAATCCCAAATTCCAGCTAAGACCTTATTATTCGTTCTCTAATCCCTCTATCATCTATCTACTATCTATGTATCCTCTATCACTATCTTATTATCTATCATCTATCTACCTATCTACCTACCTATTACCTAGCTATTCATCCTATCTGTTCTATCTACCTACCTATATCTATCCATCCTATCTGTCCTATCTATCTATCTACCTACCTACCCCTACCTATCTATGTATTATCTAGCTATCCATTGTATCTGATGTATCTATCTATCTATCTATCTATCTATCTATCTATCTATCTATCTATCTAATCTATCTATCATTTCTCTATCTTATGTATGTATGTATCTATCTACCTATCATCTATCTGTCCTATCTGTCTATCTATCTACCTGCCTAACATCTATCTGTTCATCCTATCTGTTCCATCTATCTATCTATCCATCCTATCTATCTATCATCTATCTCTATCATGTATCCTATTATCTACCTATCTTCTATTTATTTATCATCTGTCTTAGCTATCTACCTATCTTCTATTTATCAATCATCTATCTTATCCACCTATCTTCTCTTTATCTTCTATTTATCATCTATCTTATCTATCTTCTACATTAAATATGAATCCATGAGAGCAGGACTTTGTTTTATGTTCTCAGTGGCTAGAATAGTGCCTAGCACATAGTAGACATTCAAAAATGTTTGTTGTATAGTGGATGACTTTTATTGGTCTGCCCAGCATGGAGTCCTGGAAGTACCATGAATTCAGAAAGAAAATAACATAAAACTGTTAATCCTCTGTGCTCCAGGTTTCTATCATAATGTATAGATCCTGCTATGGTCTGAATGTGTGTGTCCTTCCAAAATTCCTATGTTGAAACCCTCATCCCCAGGGTGATGGTGTTAGGAGGTGGGGCTTTGGGAGGTAAGGAGATCATGAGGGAGGAGCCTCATGAATGGGATGAATGCCCTTATAAAAGGACTCCAGAGAGCTCCCTCACCCCTTCCACCATGTGAGGACACAGAGAGAAGGAGCTGTCTATGAACCAGGAAGCGAGTTCTCACCAGACAGTGAATCTGTCATGCCCTGATCATGGACTTCCAGCCTCCAGAACTGTGAAAAATACATTTCTGTTGTTTATAAGCCTCCCAGTTTATGGCATTTTGTTATAGCAGCCTGAACAAACTAGCTTTTTCATACTTTTCATCTTTTCTCTTATAGCAAAATTGAGTTCATCCATTATTGAGAATAATATAGTATCAAGTACCAATCTTGTAAGGCGTCTGATTCTTACCAACCTGTTTTTATCATTGTTTTTGAAACCAAGCATCGATAATTATCAGATGTCAAATAGTTAATACACTTATGTAATATTTGACATATAAGTATTATAGAAATAATTAATATTTTCTAGATTTTTTTCCTATCAAGAAAGAAGAGGAAAGTTAGAAATAACATATTTTTGTCCACACAATGACTGTATAGAATCATAACATGAAATAAGTTTGCCTCTTGAAATATACCACTTTGCAAAGAAAGGCAGGGTCTTATCCGTTCACCATAGCCATTGAAAAACTGTAAGAGGAAAGTAAAAGTGTCTTAAATTCTAAGGGCAACAAAATTGATCAGAACTAAGAAAAGATGATTGAGTTGCTTTAGATTTGTATATTCAATCAACAAGATCATTTTTAATCTTGTAAAAGGGTATTTTACAGTAACATCAATCATTGAACATATATACTCAGAAATGCATACAATTAAGAAAAAAATCAAACAAACCCAGACATGACAGAAAGACATAAACATACTGACTGAAGAAAGGCTGGGAGTTAGAGAAACATTTCAAAAGTTGCCAAGTCCTTGAAATGATAGTATTTCAAGGAGGCAAAACTGAAAAGTTGTCTGTTATAAGTGTTTTTTCTTCTTGTCTAAGCATGTACATGGCTTGTACTTTTACCAAACAAGAAATGCTAGAAACCGTAAGGCAAGAATATACATGATTTTAGACAGGGCCACCGGACTGAGTCATTAGAGGGCATTGATCTGCAAAACCAGATACAGTGTAGACTCAGTCATTGCCTAAATTGCATTGGAAAATATGCAAAGTTTGTGGGTTCCTAACATTAAATCCTTCAAGTAGATACTTCTTTTTCTTTCCCTTCCTGGCAGATAGGAATGACACCCAAGGAGTTTAGACACAGGTTATCACTCCTTACATAAAACAATGATCTATATCAATAAAGTAAGAATAAACATTTACATCTATCCATCTGTAAGGTATGAACATTGGTCTTCAAACTCAGGAAGGCGGAGGCTGGAAGAAGCAGTCCAATTACTGTCCACATTTCCATGTATCTGTTGTTGTTCCTGAATATGCACAACTAAAATAATTACAGTAGCATTATTTTTCCTTCCACATATACTTTGTTATCTCCAAAAGTACCTACTCAGTAACCACAGCCATATGCCCTACATACAGGAGAACACCTTGGACATGTCACATCAAAAGCCACAACAGAAAATGCTGGTTTTTTTTCAACTAAAGGATTATAAATACCTGGAGGATTACCTGGATGATCTAATTAGCATCGTCTGGTCATAATCTCATGATCAATGCAAACTGACTGCATTTGAATGCCAATGTTTTCATTTCAAAATGCTAAAATTTAGAATATAGTCGAACCAAATGTTGCTTAACATCCTTTGCCAGCTGTTTCTTTTGAATTTCATTTTTTGCTTGTTTCAGTAACAATGCTGAAATTAGATGGTGTAAGAAAAAGAAACTTAATTGCTATTATAATTTGAACAGTTTTCGAAACGTTTGGTGCTGTATCTTTGAAAGAGGATTTTATCTCATTGAACTAGAAGGTCAAGACATAGTTTATTCTTTGGAAACAAATCCTGTAATCTCTGCCCAATTGGGCTCAATTGTCCACTGGAAGGATCTTGTCGGAATCTGTGTCCTGTAAGATAATTGGTTCAGCCACCACAATGGCCAGTCTCCATGAAACTGGGTAGGAAAAACATCCTATGGAATGGAGTTTTCTGTGGGAAACAAAGTTGACTCCACGTGCTCTCCAAGAGGCAAAATGCAGGCAGAGGAAGAGGAGATGAATCAAAAATAAAAAAGAGAGATTATAAGAAAAATCATAAAGCCACATGCTGCTAGATCTTCTTTTCCCCCCTCACTTTCCTTGGGCCATATGATATGCTTTTCTTAAGACAAGTATAAATAAATCCACAGTGCTGAAAGAAAGAGCCTGAAAACAGAGATGATTACTATCCATTTTTTTTTTACTGGTGTCTCCCTTCTAAACTTGCTGCTATTACACCAGAGCATGATGTACCCTCTACCCTCCCTAAACGAGGTACATGATAAGAGTCACTATTTGATAAAGTTGATTTTGGATATGTTTACACCATTCCATCAACAATTTTATGCTGAATCATATGAAATTGCCAATATTCACCCATGACAGTTTTGTATACTGTTCAACACATCTCTACAAGTTAGTTGCATTAATTCTGAGGAATAAATGACTATTCTTAAAAAATGAACTAGGGGACTCAGGGCACCTGTGTTTGCTTAGTGCCATGGCTTAATCATACTTAAGGTTCCTTTTCCCTTGTGGTATGCATCATAAATTTCTTCTGTATCTCCTCTACTTCTGTACATGGAGGATTATAATTATATCCAAGCCTTTGGAAGTAGTAGATGTGTTCAGGTGACTACTTCACTATTCGCAATGAAACATGAATGGAAGTGATGTGTTTTGCGTGTGCTGAAGTATTTAATCCCCTTTACTGGACTCTCCAGCCATCTCCTCCCATGATGCCTTATGTTGAGACGATGACCTTCTATAAGGGCAGAGCAGGTCTCTCTGCCAACCACATTGGATGCCAGCTTAAGCAAGAAATACATCTTTGTCGTTTTAAGCCAATGAAATTTTTGAGTGGTTAGATACTATAATTAACCCAGTTTATTTTCACTAAAAAAAGATCTCTGGGGGAAAAATATGATGTCAGGCAATACTCAATAATGCTTGCTGTTGATGATAAGAGTAGAGTCAACATTTGGCAACTTAAAATTTAGAGGGCGTGAATGGCCTTTCCAAAACCTCTGGCCCCAGGAATTCCCACTCACTAAAAATCCTGTTTAGAAATATCTTTTCTGGGGAGGTTATCAAAACTCCCAGCATTATGAGTTCTGAAGTAGTTAAACCCTTCCCTGCTTAACATTTGGTTAGGATAAATTTCATTAAGTCAAACCCTGGTAGGGTAGGGCGAAAGTCTTTGGAGTAGTGCACAGTCTTGGTTTTGTCTGAGCAACAGGGAAGTGCAGAAACATCTTGAGCATTAATAAACCCTCCTAGTATCACTAGCAATTAATAATAAATGGCACTCAGAAGTGACAATCCAAAGTCAATATATGGAAATGTCATCGTTTTGGAGTGAAGCTATTTTGACAGGCTAAATTCCAATAATATTAAACACAGCTGTCACTTCAGCATATGTGGTGATGACTCAGTTAGGTAAAATTAGGATCATGACCACCGGGAAAAATTAAAAGACAGACATGACAGAAAGAGGAAAGAGTGGATTTCAGTAGAAAAAAGAATTAAATGTGAATTTATGCAGAGCATTTAATCTAATGGTTTTTTTTCTCCCCAAGGGGAGAAAAAAGTCCTTTCAAGCACTGTATTTATGGGTACAATTATAAATGTAGCCTAATCCTTTTTTCAATTTTAAGAAACCTAGTAGACCAAGTCTCTGACAACAAACACAATAGAAATAAGCCCACGCTGCACAGTTTTGGGTAAGATAAAACCTTTTTGCACAAGACATCCAGAAATGAACAACATAAGCTTTGCTCCTATTTCTGGCTACTCTTTTTAAGCAAGCTGTGGATTTCGCAATCAACTTTTGCTCAAGTCTCTGTTTTGTGATAATAAGGCCTATTGACAGCATTTGTTTTGCAGCTCTGTGTTGTCCCAAGCTAATTTGAAATTAAAATAATTGTTATTAAAATGGAACAAAAGAAAAAAAATGGCATGAGATGAATTAGAATTGTTTAGTACGGACAATGAACCTGGCTTTCATTTTCAAGAAATATGATTTTGCACAAAGAAAATCATTTGCTTCTTGAAAGAGAAATAATAGTTGGAAATGCTTGAGTTATTCATATCACATTTAGTCAGAAAAATTTCGGTCATTTAAAATTTTTGTTCATGGAAATGAAATAATTCCATAACCTAGGAGAGAGAGACAGCCTATGTAATACTTTAAAGAAAGTCAATATTATGATGCAGGCAGAATTTATCTTCTCTATCATCCCCCTTCATTTTGCTCCCCAGTGGCTGTGCCTTAGGTTCTGTCCCTAAATAGCTCAGGGGTTCTCAAAAGCCGTATTTTCATGCCCTGGAATCTTCCCTTTTCTTTGCTTCATTCACAGGTCCCACTGGGGCCTTGTCTCTACTAGGATGGAGATTAGAAATTGCTGCTCTAACAAATACTCACTCTGCTGATGTTAGGGTACTAAGGCCTCTCCCCAGTAGTTTGCCAGGAGTCAGATTTCTGAGGCTTATTTATTTTATTTTATGTAGAGATTGAGTCTTACTCTGTTACCCAGGCTGGAGTTCAGTGGCACGATCATCGCTCACTGCAGCCTCCAACTCCTGAGCCCAAGCAATCCTCCCACCTCAGCCTCCTGAGTAGCTATGACTACAGATGCATGCCACCACATCTGGCTAGTTTTTATTTTTTGTGTAGATGGGGTTTTGCCATGTTGGCTAGGCTGGTCTTGAGCTCCTGGCCTCAAGTGATTCTCCTACCTCGACCTCCCAAAGTGCTGGGATTACAGACATGAGCCATCATGCTGGGCCTCAGAGTTTTCAGAGTTAATACAAATTCTACCTTGTCATAAGGAACTCTAGCGCCGCTGGGAGAGTGATATCTCTGGAGAGTGGTATTCCACCTGACTTCTTCCCTGGGCTTGAAAGGGGACTTTTGTGAGCAGGGGAGCAGTGAAAAAATCCTCGAGAAAGGTGTCTTCCTTGACTTAAAGGGATTTCTCTGGGGGCTTGGGCCCTGCTCTGTGTCACCCTAAAGGTAGAGGAATCAGGAGATAAGGAATTAGAGGAAGACTGGGGTACAAGGGCCATGGCCAATAGCATATTCTTTGGAGTGTTGCTTTTGCATTCCAGCCAGTGTGGGTGGGTGCCACATGAGGCCAGTCTAGGAGGCAGAGCCCTGACACCTTGTAAACAAGTATGCAAAATGCCTGCAGCTTTAGCGCTCTGCAGCCGTCTTGTGTTGCATGCACGTGATCTGCTCATGCTTAGAAGTAATTATTAAGTGCTTTTACTTAGCCAATATGGGCACAGCATATTAACTCCAACTCACTTCAAGGCAAAGTTTATTACAATCACCTACCTCCTCCATCTTGCTTAGTTTACTTAAAATACCACGTGTTTGTTGGTCGGCTTCACAAGACAAGCTCTCTTTCCGAAGTCCTAGCAGTCAGCTCTCTAAATGTCTCATGCTCCCCCTTCCTCCTTGGTTTCTATAAAGGAGAATGCTGCTTCTTTTTATAGAAGTAATTTCCCTGAGAATCTGATAAAGGTCTAGCATGATTCTGCAAAATAGCACAGTAATAAAATTATTATCACCTGGTGTTTTTTTTCTTTCAGATATACAGTAATCAGTACATTAAGCCGTTGGAATTTAACCTTAATAAAGACAAAAAATAAAGTCTCTTTGAGATCATAGACTTTGAGGTCAAATGTATTTTGATAGCTGTGAATATGCTTGAAATCTGAAGTGACTTAAGTTGTGGCTGGTTTCAAAAGCTCTTGTAACATTAGCAAACCCTAACCCTGAAATCTGTCTTTAAACTCACACATCAGTCCTCAGGGCCTGAGGTGTGTGTCTACATGGAATAATGCCAATATGACTTCATTCCGAGGGAAATGGCTGACCCACCTTTTCTTGTCAGTAGTCCCTTAATAGGAAGTATGGAACAAAATCAGCCTGGTTACATAGGACCCTGAAATTCACATTTATAATTATGCAAATTCATCTATTGTTGACAGAAAATGCAACATATTGATTGTTGCTGTTGAACTTTGCATTTGAATACTTGCAAACCCTTTCAACTAATTGATTTGCGTATCCTGTAATCTGACATCAGAGAATAACTCAAGTATAAATTGCCCCACTTCTCAGGAAAAGTGCACTGGTATATAATTGAAGCCATTTCAGGTCTTTTGCAAACCTATTATGAAGTACTGAGTTTTAGTCTACTTTTATTTATTGCTGGGACCAGCTCTTCTCTTTAAGTGCCTCTGTAACCCCGACATGAAAAGGGTTGATTTGCAAGAACAAAAGGTACACATACCTGCAATGTGTGTGTGTGTGTGTGGGGGGGGGGGGGGGGGAACATTGGCTACTCTCTGTAATGAGAATGGAAGCTAAGCTTTAGATGCAGTTTTACGGGTCCCTAGAATTGATCAAAAGCATCCATAGGGAGTGAAGGGGACTGAACCAGTGACAGTGCCCTTCCTATGTGTTATGGGCTGAATTGTGTCACCCCCCAACCCTCACCACCGACTAATATTTATATGTTGAAGCCCTAACTCTCAGGACCTCAGAATGTGACCTTATTTGGAGATAGGGTCTTTAAAGAGGTAATTGAATTTAAATGAGGTCATTAGGGTGGGCCCTGATTCAATAGGACTAGTGTTTTTATAGGAGGAGATGAGGACACAAACACACACAGAGGAACAATCCTGTGAGGTCACAGGAGGACACGGCATCTACAAGCCAAGGAGAGAGGACTCAGGGGGAACCAACCCTGCCCACACATTGATCTCAGACTTCCAGCTTCCAGGACTGTGAGAGAATAAATCTCTTTGGTTTATAAGCCACCAGTCTATGGTATTCTGTTACAGCAGCCTGAAATGGACTAAGACATCTCACAAGAAGAGATGAGGACACAGACACAGACACAGGGATGACCCTGTGAGGACACAGGGAGGAGATGGCATCTGCAAGGCAAGGAGAGAGGCCTCAGGGTGAACCAGCCCTGCCCACACCTTGATGTCCAACTTCCAGCCTCCAGGACTGTGAGAGAATACATTTCTGTTGTTTAAGCCACCCAGTCTGTGGTCCTGTTATAATAGCAAGAGCAAACTAATACACTATAAAAGGACCCTGTGTTGGGGGCAGGGGTTGACAAGGGAGAAGAGTGTGTTTGGGTGTAGCTGTCTTTCAAAGACAGATCAAGAGACCTAACTCACACTTGCCCTTGTTGGCACAAGGATGTGTACTATAGGTAATTACAAAATGATACCCTCAGGCATGGCAGTACATAGTATTATGGTTGCCTAAAGATTTCCATGCCCCAGTCTCCAGAACCTGTGCAGTTATTACATCCCACAGCCAAAGGGACTTTGCAGATGTGATTAAACTTGCAGGCTTTAAAATAGGGAGATCATCCTGGTTTATCTGAATGAGCCCAGTTTAATCACTCAATCCCTTTAACGTCTAAGAAGAGTCTGAGAGATGCACTGGAAGAAAAGAAAGAAACATGTACATCATTGCTGGTTCTGAGATGTAGCTGGCTACATGTGTGCAAGGTCTTAAAGATGACTCTAGGAGCAGAGGGCAGTCCCCACTAACAGCCAGAAAGACTAACAGGGACCTTAGTCCTACTGCAATGAACCAGATTGTGCCAACAACCCTAATGAGCCTGGAAATGGATTTTTCCCAGAGCCCCCACGTAAGAGCCCAGCCCAGCTGACACCTTGATTTCACCATTGTGAGACTTTAAGTAGAGAACTTCATGGAGCCACCAGGAATTCTGACCTACAGAATGGAGAATGAATAAATGGGTATTGTTTTAAGCTGCTGAGCTATGAAAATTTGTTACAGCAGCAATAGAAAACTAATACAAGTGTATTTTACCACTGTTTTGGGTCTCTACCTGATAACCTCAAATGATTTTGACCCTGACTCTACAACATATGGTCTGTGGCCCAGCAGCCTAGGCATCACCTGGGAGCTGGTTAGAAATGCAGACGCTCACATCCCACCCTAGACCTCTTGCATCAGAATCTGCATTTGGATAAGATGCCCAGGTAATTGGTGTGCACACCCAACAACTACCTCTATTCATTTAGAGATCCAAGCAGGATGAGGTACTATGTTTTTTATTTAGCAACATCATGAGAGGTTTGCAAAATTATTTAGATAAAATAAAGAAGATATACAAATGGCCAACAAATATGTGAAAAAATGTTCAACATCACTAATCATCAGGGAAATGCAAATCATAGTCACAATGAGGTACTATCTCACTCCAGTTAGGATGGCTATTATCAAAAGGACAAAAATCAGCAAATGCTGGTGAGGATGTGCAGAAAAAGGAACGTTTATGCATAGAGAGAATGTAAATTAGTATTGCCACTATGGAAAACAGAATGGAGGTTCCTCAAAGAACTACAAACAGAACTATTACATGATCCAGCAATCCCACTGCTGGGTATTTGTCCAAATGGAAGGAAAGGAAATCAGTATATGGAAGAGACATCTGCACCCCTGTGTTTATTAGCTGTTCACAATAGCCAACAGCAGATGAAGGGATAAATAAAATGCACTATATGCACACAACAGAGTACTATTCAGCCATAAAAACAATGAAATCTTGTCATGAACACCTCCATGGGTGGAACTGGAGCACATTATCTTAAGTGAAATAACTCTGAAACAGAAAGTTAACTACTTCATGTTCTCACTCATATGTGAAAGCTAAAAAAGATGCCGATCTCATAGACTTGAAAAGTACGACAGAGGATACTAGATGCTGGGAAGGGAAGGGGGAAGGGAAGGATAGGGAGAGATTTGTTCAATGATACAAAATTAGAGCTAGATAAGAGGAATAGTTCTAGTGTTCTCTATCTGTATAGGATGACTGTAGTTAACAATAATATATTGTTGTTTCAAATAGCTGGAAGGAGGATGCTAAATGTTCCCAAGACAAAGAAATGATCAATATTTGAAATGATGGATGTGCTAATCACCCTGATCTGATTACTATACATGTCTCAAAACATTACTATGTGCCCTATTAATATGTATGATTATTATGTATCAATTAAAAAATTAAAACTTTTTTTGGATAAATCTCTTAGCTCTACCACAGAGTATATAATTTTTCATAATCTTTATCCATTTGAAACTTTTAAAATATATGCCATTTTCATCATCTGTTTTGTCGATGGTGAAGATTCTGTTAATGTGATATTGACAGGGAAATTCCTGGGAGCCAAAGTGACTTTAACTGGAATCTTGGCATTTTCCATTCCAAACTCTTTTCTCTGTTAATACTAATCCAGGCAGGGCAGGCCAGCCACTGTTCTCAAGAAGTTAGACCAAGATCAGAAGCTAGGGAGTATTAGAAATTTATAAAACTGCCTTAAAATCCTCTTTCATCCTGCAAACCTCTCCTCTTCTCGAAGTCTCTAACGCTATACCTTCTGTCAGCTGCTAGCATCTATGATCCTCTGAATCCAGCCATTCCTTCCTCTTATTTTGCCAATGCTTTAAGCCTTGACTGATACACTTCCCTTTGACAACTGCTCCAGGGAATTTGTGGGCCAGTTAATAGCTAATCCTCCATTTCTCTAATCTGGGTTCTCTCTTCCTCATAAAACTCTTTATGATGCATTCGCACCCAGATCCTTGTTTTTTTTTTTTTTTTTTTTTTTTTTTTTTTTTT
>NW_026652282.1:4110258-4117939 GCF_009828535.3 Hylobates moloch
TTTGAGACAGAGTCTCGCTCTGTCACCCAGGCTGGAGTGCAGTGGTGTGATCTCGGCTCACTGCAACCTCTGCTACCCGGGTTCTAGCAATTCTCCTGCCTCAGCCTCCCGAGTAGCTGGGACTACAGTACAGGCGCATGCTACTGTGCCCGGCTAATTTTTTTGTATTTTAGTAGAGACGGGGTTTCACCCTGTTGCCCAGGCTGGTCTCAAACTCCTGAGCTCAGGCAATCCACCCGCCTCAGCCTCCCAAAGTGCTGGGATTACAGGCATGAGCCATTGTGTCCCAGCCTCTTAGTCCTATTTTTATCCTACACAAGGTAATATCAGCATGAATATCTCCACACTTACGTTTTATTTTTGTTTCCATTCATTAGCATGCTAAGTAGGCAGTTTACCTATCAACTAGTTGTTCAAGCACCTTGATTATAAAAGATTAAGCAGAAATACTGCCATGGTCTGGCTTCTCAAGAGATAACATATTCCTAATTACAAGTTCCTAGAGTCAAACTCAGATAGATATCTGAAAAAAAGCAAATTGACTGCAGCTCAAAAAGTCTGGTGACTAATCCAGGTGGATTTGGGAGTCACTGACTGAACAAAAACTGCCTCTAATAGCTTGAGGATATTCATTTGATATGAAATTATCACATGACTTTAGTGTAAACTGCCTGCTGATTTTGTTTTTACAGTAAACCTATTGAGTGCTACTTAAATCTTCACATCTATAAAAATAGCTATCAGGAGTTATTAAACTCCTACTATGATGAAGACAGCCATGCTGTGGTGCAGTTCATGTTCTGTGTATGATGATTTAAATACATGAACAAGTACACAGGATGTAGTTTGTTGAAAACTACAATGGATGCATTTAATAAAGACTATTACTGAAATATGTGCTTTTCAGTGGTCACAGATGGAAGGCACAGTCACTGGGGAAATGTAAATTATACCAAAATCAAAAATACAAATATGCGTAACTTCTGTTCATCAATACACACCATTAAAGAAGTGATGCAGCCAATTAGAGTTGGAAAAAGTACAACATATGTCCAATGAAAGACTGACTGACTGAATATATGAAGAACTTCTATAAGTCAATATAAAAATTATAGAAAACCCAATAGAAAGATGGGATGGAATAGACCCTTTAAAAAGTGACTATTTAGAAAACCAATGAACATATTCAAAGCTCCTCAAGCCTATCAGCAATCAGGGATATGCAAATGGAAACAACCAGGTGATGCCACTACACAACCTTCAGAATTCGCTAAAATGAAGAAGGCAAACAACATCAAATCTTGATGAAGACGTGGAATGATTGGAAATTTCATACATGTTGAGTGAAAATATAAATTGGTCATTTTGGAAAACTGTTGGGCAGTATTTAAGTATTGTAGAATGTATTCATATTTTATGGGCCAACATTTCCAATCCTAAAAATCTGTACATTTGTTCCCCATCAGCATGGAAAACAGTGTTTTTGGCAGCATTATTTATAATCATCTCAAGTAGGACTCATGCCCTCACCACCATAAAAGTTCAGCCATCTCTTTCAGCCATAGACTGAATAAGAAAACACTGAAGAAGTCTTGAATTCAAAAATGTTTTTTGGACTAGATATTGAAGTATGAGTTGAATTTCATCCCTGATTTGGTCTGAGTTTTGCTTCTGCTCAAATTGGCATGGTGCACATTTCTTTACCTTAACGTGCCTCCAAGCACCCTGCATTTACCTGTGTTTCTGGTCATTCATTGGTGTATTTCGTGGTGCTCTACCAGTGCCCAGCACAGGATACATGCCTATGGAACTTCATACGTACTTATCAGCCAGCAAGAAACAAATACATAAAATGATTTCTCAGACAGTGGAAGCATTTCTTGGTATTATTTTTTCCTTTGGGGCTTACTCAAAGGGTCGTTTCAAAATGTTTAAAGGAGATTTTATTACAAGAGAGAGCATCTGTTATGTGATGTCTCTAACACTTATGTCGGCTAACTGGATTTGGTTACTGAGAAAAGATGAATGGATTTTGAGAATGAGCCTTGAAGTTATTTCATCTCCTATTAAAAGATATTGCTAACTTGTGGCTGGGCATGGTGTCTCACACCTGTAATCCTAGCACTTTGGGAGGCTGAGGTGGGCGGATCACTTGAGGTCAGGAGTTTGAGACCAGCCTGGCCAACATTATGAAACCCCGTCTCTACTAAAATGACAAAAATAGCCGGGCATGGTGACACGTGCCTGTAGTCCCAGCTACTCAGAAGACTGAGGCCTGAGAATTGCTTGAACCCAGGAGGCAGAGGTTGCAGTGAGCTGAGATCATGCCACTGCACTCCAGCCTGGGCAACAGAACAGGACTTTGTCTCTCTCTCTCTCACACACACACACACACACACACACACGTACACACACACAAAGACATTGCTAACTTGTGGTAAGAGACGCCCCAGATAATGAAGTCCTTGTCTGTTGTCTCTGACTTCTATTTACTTCTACGAGGACCAGAGAAGGACCCTCATCTCTGAAAACTTCTGTTATGTCCCACAGTCTGGTAAGAAAACCAGCCCTCTGAAGAGGAGGGGATGATACTGATTATTGTTTATTTAATAGTAATGCTCTAATATTAATAATAGAAAACCTTGAACTGTCTCCTCTGGAGATGTGTAATTCATAACCCTGGCATAAAATTGTCATTTTAAAAAAGAATCTTGGCATGAAATCTTTGAGTTTAATTGGAGGGTATTATCAAAAACAAAGGGAATGATAATATACGCCTTGTAACTGACTGAGCCCTTATCCTTGAACTTCTAAGTCTCTTCACCCATCCTCTTCTGTGATATGATAGGTAGAGTCCATTGTCTTCCATCCTTTAAAATGTATTTCAAGAGATCACATGAAAGGGAAAACTCTTTGTTATTCTCTTTTTCTACTCTGAATAGAAAGCACACACAAGCTTGACCTGGAGCCCAGGAAGGCCGAGAGAAGCCTGTTTTTTTTGTTTGTTTCTGGGCTTCTTGCGTTGGCGTGTGACCCAGGGCATGCAAATAAATCCTTGTGATTCAGTTACTTCTTGTGCATAAAGAAAAAACTGCAATAAATATTCTGAATCCATTTTGGATGTTTTACCGCAAACAGCATTCAAATCCACAATCCCCTTCCCCTTCTGTCACCACAGCCAGGTAAGTAATAAGAATGCCTGGGGGTTGAGGGGGTGAAACTATGCAAGCTGCAGCCTGTGTTCAAGAAGGCTCCCTGCAACCTCACACCTTAACCACCATGAAAGCTGAGTCATCTCCTTTCTCTGTGACTGAAGCCATCTTTGTACTAGCTTGGGAGTCTTCCTTGCTCTTCCCAGAAAGCCCTACTACGTCATAAGCCTTCTCATACATTCTTTATGCATGTAATGTCATCAGTCTTGACCTCTAAAGCAAAGTTTGGATGTGTGCGTGTTTGGAGGGAGGGGTCCATCCCACCTCTGTGGAATGACTAAAGTGGGTGTTAGGTCCCAGCCCTGAGCAGTACCATAAACAGCCCAATATCATTTGCAGAACAAGCAGAATTTACTCCTTGGAGCAAAATAATGCACTCACCCATCAATATTTGAATGACTGGCTTTTTAATATACTTTCCAATAGCAGTATATTTTATTTACTGCTGTGTCCATAGCCGCCTTCTACATGGAATTTTCTTTTATCTCCACAGCCCAAAGTGATTCTCTTTGCTATAAACTGCCATAGCATTTTGATTGTCAGTCTTTTACACAACTTATTACGTTATTCCTTTTACTACAGTTATACTATGGTACTCACAAAATGAGTACATTGCAGAGCTTTGGAGGCAGGGTTGCCTGGTCATCATGGGACAGTGCCTTATACAATCTATGTTCCCTGAATGTGTAAATGAATCCATTTTGAGTGCCAATAGCAAAGACAGGAGAAAAGCACAATGCCATTTATTATGCACCAGGTATCTATACCCACACATTTAAGAGAGTCAGAGAAGCTGCCCTTTGCTCTGCCACTTTCCAATAGAACTGATGTGCAAAACATGTTGATTTTGGTTCACTAACCCTGGACAAATGCGCCTTGAATATGGTTTAACCATGTGTCATATAAAAATAGTTACAAGACTTGCTTTTATCTTTACATAGTATGTGTAGACCAGTTTGCCAAACTCATTGCATGTAATCATTCAAATGCCTATGATGGTGACACTATAAGGTATATCCTATTTTATCCCCATTGTACAGATGTGAAAACTAAGGATCCGTGAAGCTAAGGAGCCTGTTGAAGATGAATGTTGGTAAGCTGAGATGCCAGATATATGAACCCATGTGTTTTGGCTTTAGAATTTATGGACAGTTGCTGTGGCTATAGTACTCTGCTGTATATGAGTTGTGGCAGGCAGACCCTAATTCCCTTCTCTTGAGCATAGGCAGGACCCGAGACTTGCTTCTAACCAGTAGAATATAGCAGAAAAGATGTGATGCTTCCTTTGTGATTATGTTACATAAGGTTGTAACTTTCATATTGCTGGGTGCTTCTCTCCCTCACTGGCACTGGAGAAATCAGCTACCATATTTCAGAGGCCCACATGGCAAGGAAGGGAGGGCCATCTTTGGCCAACAGCCAGCAAGAAACTGAGGCCTTCAGTCCTTCAGTTCACAAGGAATTAAATTCTGCCAACAATTGATGCAAGCTTGGAAGTGGATCCTTCTCCGATTGAGCCACAGATAAGACCACAGCACTGGCTAACACTTTGATTGCTGGTTGCAGTCTTGTGAGACCCTGAAGCAGAAAATCTACACAAGCCATACCCAGATTCCTGATCCACAGAAACCATGAGATAATAAATGTGGGCTGGTTTAAACCACTAAGTTCATGGTAATTTGTTACACACATATAGATAAGTAATGCAGGTGGGTTAGTATGATTAGAGAGGGAAGACCAGAGAACAGCTTGATTCTCAGAGCCTTTTATCACTGGCAGCTTTATTAATAATCATTTTTCTTCTCTCTTCCTTCTCAACTCATCTTAGAGTCATGCTCCCTAAGCGACCCTGATCATAAGAATAACCTGGAGTGCTTGTGAAATGTACAGAATTCCTACCTTTACGACTCATTGACTTGGTGGGGGAGGAGCCAAGGAGTCTAGAATTTCACCGAGACTTTCATGACATTCTTTTGCTCAGGCAAAGTTGAGAAGCACTGTCATATAGCTAGGGAGTGAATCTTGACCCTGGTTACATTTTAGACTCCCATACAGTCTGAGGTGCATTGTCTGAGATGAAGCCTGGGGACTGGGATTTTTCTTTCTTTCTTTTTTTTTTTTTTTTTAAAATACTCGCCATGTGATTTTAACATGCAGCCAAATTTAAGAACTGCTGATCTTCAGCAAGCCCTTGCAAGAAGATAGCAAATGTCAAGTACTCCATCAAGTAAGCATGCTAGTTGTATAATGGGGAAGAGGGATAGAGGCCATTAATGTTCTAAGAGATATGTGCTTTCCCACAAGACTGACCTACTCCAAGCAAGACTGTCAGTTCATCTTTTTATGTTAAAGTGATTTATTCTAAAATGTTCCAAAAAGCACACATAATTGCAGGATGTTTAAGATGTTTTTTGAGTATCAAAGTGAATAAAAGCTACCAGTGAATAGAATGGCAGAATTTGGATTATAATATCTAGATTATTCTAGAAACTTGGGTGGAGGATGTAAAGGGTACATATCCTAATGAGGTTGACTATCTAATTTGTGGGGCCCAGTATAAAATGAAAACGTTGTGCCCCTTATTCAAAAAAACAGCCCAAAGTGCCATTAAAGGAAAAGTAAGTATAAAGCATTACCTCTCTTCTGCAGTCTCTCACTTGGCTTGTCATGGTGCTTTGTATTTGCTATTTAATGTTGTTCTGAGAAAGGGAGAATTAACATTTTAAATTATTAGCGTGAGTATTACCATTCGTCTTTATATGATGTAATACCAGCTTTAAATGCAAATAGAAGAGCATTTAACTTGTGGACAGAATCACTGAAATTACCTAATTTATGCTTCATGGTGCATACATGCATATGTATTTTGTTCTTACCAGAACAGTGGAAACACTGCACAAAACTAAATCAACTGTTTTTATTTTGCTTCTTTCTATGTGCACATTGTACCTCACTATGATGAGTTACTGGTAAGGAAGGACTTAATGGAAAAGGAATTACAGGCTGCCCTTCTTAGTCTTTGATTCTATGTCATCATTTTTCATCCTAAGGAGTTGGCTCGTGCAGGGTAGTAACCCAGGATTTTTTCAGTTTGCATGTTTCTCAGAACGCCTGTGCCTTCTTTCTGAATTTGAAGGAAGTTGTGGTTTCAAGGGAAAGCATGGCCTCGCTCGGCTGTTAGCTCACTCACTTGTAGGTGTCCCATGCTTACGTCATCCTCCTTCTGAATCTCGCTGATCTCCTATGCACTGTGGGTTTACCAGAAGTCTGTGCTCATGGGCCACTGCATATGCTATCCATGAATAGGGCAGTAAGTAAAACTGCCTTTGCAAAAATTGTTACAGTTATTGGGACCTGAGTTTGGAGAATACCATGTTGGGTAGAGAGAAAGGTATAAATGATGTGCTCATCAAATCATAAGTGAAATGGTAAGTTTCGATTTCCCCCTGTTCCTCCTTTATCAAATAATTCTGAAATCAGTTCCTAAATTGATATCCATGTAGCATCCCAACATTATGACATACGAGGTATGTTTCTTACAGGCTACCTTGGATGTATCTCTTTTGAGGTTCTCTCAAAGGCTTGGAGAAGGGGTAGACACAAATGTTGCTCATCTATCCTATCCCCTTAGCTTCAGTCCATCTCACCAGAAGGGACAAGTTACTGAGCCAAAGCATGGGCTGATTTTTAGGGAAAGGACATCAGTGTAGGTTGGTAGAGTTAAAAGAAATATTTTCTTTTCCTCTTACCCAATTAAAATTTGAAAGATAGTCTTAGTACTTAGCACAAGTGAATTCACTTTGGAAAACGTGAAGGCATTTTGAGCAACAGCAGTAGACTGTGCTGCCCTTGTAAGATACATGTTGACTTACCAGGACCACCAGACCTAAGAGGGCGGGCCCAAATTGCCCTTACATTTTTCTTTGGAACATTTCCTTTAGAAAACTTGTAGCTGTTTTCCTGGTCTCTTTGAAATATATGTAAATCATTTTGAAAGATCAAGAAGACTCTTTCCAGCATTAGGAACTAGCAGTGTCTTCCTTAAGGACCTGGGAGCCATCCCTTTGAAATGTAAACATCAAGGGAGTTATCACCTCCCGCTCTCAGTCTCTGTAGGAAGGTAGGAGCCTAACTTCAGAAGGGCCTGGTTCCTGGTTGCAAAACCACCTGTGTCATAAAAGTAAGCGGAGTTTATTTTTGCTTTGTAACAAAAAATTAACACGATGGTCACCCCGTTTATAGGGTGAACTGATGGTGAACTATGTGTAATATACAATGTTGTCAAGTCCTCTTACTTGAGGACTAGTTATTGTTTATCTTGGGAATGTATATGTAAGGGGGTTATATTTGCTTGGTTCTACAGAGTGAGATTTCTTTCTATCTTCACAATCTCCAAGAGATTGTGGAATGTGATGTCCATTACATTTTGATTTAATGCATAGTCAATAATGAAATTGTTTTCTTCCTCT
>NW_026652282.1:4120704-4134030 GCF_009828535.3 Hylobates moloch
TTTTTTTTTTTTGAGACGGAGTCTCGCTCTGTCGCCCAGGCTGGAGTGCAGTGGGGCAGTCTCGGCTCACTGCAAGCTCCGCCTTGGATTGGGAGAAAATTTTGTTTTTTTAAATTAAATTTCCACAACAACACTCATGAGCATATCTTTTCTGCTTCTAAAGGAGACACCTCAATACACCTTAACATCATGAGATATTTTGGTGGCTGGATCTCCTAATACCTTGGGTGTCTTGGTGGTTGGATCGCCTAACATCTTGGGTGTTTTGGTGCCTGGATCTCCTTCCCTCCACCTTCCAGGCATACCCAGCCTGGCACCAATGAGTAAAACAGAACTACTCACTGCCCAAATGAGACACAAAAACATTGCTTCCTCTGTGTGTTCCAGTGACTGTCACACAAGTCCAACATCACAAGTCAGGAGACGTGAGCCCTTAAGGGAGGTCTAGCCAGATATTTACTCCCAGGCTCAGCGAGTTGAAGTTTAACATCCTCATTTTTTATAGTCCTGGAATGATCAAGTGTGATCTTGTGAGACTGTCTTTAGTTTCAGTGAGTAAAAGGGCATCTGGTGATCCTCTCCCATCTTTTCATATATTAGGTTAATATGTGGAAACAACAGGTTGCAGCAGAGAAAGAGGTTTAATCATAGAGCTACCAAATGAGGAGACTAGAGGAAACCTCAAATCCATCTCTCCGAGGAGTTTGGGTCCAGGGTTTATAAGGGTTTTGGAGTGGGTGGAAGTGTGGAAATCATTGACGGATGGAAGAGTGTAGAGTGAAGACATGGATCAGGGAGATGAAGAAGCCATGTTCTCATGCTGATCCCATTTCTTTGTGTGTGTGTGTGGGGGGGGGGTGTCTTCAAACTGGTTGGTATCAGCTGTTTTGCTGGAATTTAAGATCTGAAAAAAGTCTTAAGCAATTCTTAAACAAAAACTCTTCTAATTCTAACATCAGAGAGCCTATCTATAAGAACAATGGGGATTCAAATTGATTCTTAAACAAATCCTTATGATTCTAGTGTCAAAAATCCTATCTGTAGGAACACTGGGGGTGCAAATGGTCAGTATCTGCTATGTGACTTTCAGTTACAAGGAAGGGGGTCAAAGTGCAGCCTGATTAATGCTTAATTATGGCTGTATTTCTATCCAGAATTCTTAATCCTGTGAGGGTGATTTCAAAACATATCATTCTTCTGTAATGCTGTAATGCTTCACTTAGAGTTTCGTACTCAAGACTGAAGATGCACAAAGCCAGTGGCCAGACCACACAGGGCAATAGAACTTTGCCCTCCAGTCTTTGCAGGAATCTGCCTAGAATGATCAAGATTGGGTTAGCGATTGTCAGCTTCCCAAATATTTGCCCGTCTTTCAACTTAGGAGGAACCAGAGAAAGACAAATATGCTCCCCCACATAATCACATGAGATGCTGTGCTTTTAAGTAGCCCGCTGGCAGCTCCCCTGATGCCAACCACCTCCCCTTGGGCCATACCTGAAGTCTTCCCTTTTCCACTATAAAGCTTTCTTATTTCTCCACCTGCCACTGAGTCTGTGCCAAACACAGTTGCTAGCGGTGGACTCCCTTGCAAAAGCAGATTTAGTCCTAGGACTAAGAAGCCTAAATATACCCCTAAGCTTTTCATTTAAATAGCGATTGCATTTCTGCAAGGCTTGGATTCTTTATCATTCAGCTTTCTTGCACAGGACAATGAAGATATGTTCCAGATATAAGAGGCAAACAAGTTCCTTTTTCTTGGACATGGTTTTAAAGAACAAGGGTGACCTACTTTCAGAAACTTTACGAAGTATGCATATGTGCATGTCTTTTTTGCATGTGTAGATTTAGGTGTTTAGAAGCCTTAACGATCCCAGTTTTAAAAGCAAGGGGATGCCTGGGAAACTAGCCCATATCTGGCACTGGATAAAGAAGCAATCAGCTGTCTTAGTTTGCCTTCTTTTTTTTTTTATTATATTTTAAGTTTTAGGGTACATGTGCACAATGTGCAGGTTTGTTATATACGTATACATGTGCCATATTGGTGTGCTGCACCCATTAACTCGTCATTTAACATTAGGTAGTATCTCCTAATGCTGTCCCTCCCCCCTCCCCCCACCCCACAACAGGCCCCGGTGTGTGATGTTCCCCTTCCTGTGTCCATGTGTTCTCATTGTTCAATTCCCACCTATGAGTGAGAACATGCGGTGTTTGGTTTTTTGTCCTTGCGATAGTTTGCTGAGAATGATGGTTTCCAGCTTCATCCATGTCCCTACAAAGGACATGAACTCATCATTTTTTATGGCTGCATAGTATTCCATGGTGTATATGTGCCACATTTTCTTAATCCAGTCTATCATTGTTGGACATTTGGGTTGGTTCCAAGTCTTTGCTATTGTGAATAGTGCCACAATAAACATACATGTGCGTGTGTCTTTATAGCAGCATGATTTATACTCCTTTGGGTATATACCCAGTAATGGGATGGCTGGGTCAAATGGTATTTCTAGTTCTAGATCCCTGAGGAATCACCACACTGACTTCCACAATGGTTGAACTAGCTTACAGTCCCACCAACAGTGTAAAAGTGTTCCTATTTCTCCACATCCTCTCCAGCAACTGTTGTTTCCTAACTTTTTAATGATTGCCATTCTAACTGGTGTGAGATGGTATCTCACTGTGGTTTTAATTTGCATTTCTCTGCTGGCCAGTGATGATGAGCATTTTTTCATGTGTCTGTTGGCTGCATAAATGTCTTCTTTTGAGAAGAGTCTGTTCATATCCTTCACTCACTTGTTGATGGGGCTGTTTGTTTTTTTCTTGTAAATTTGTTTGAGTTCATTGTAGATTCTGGATCTTCAAGGAGAACTGCAAACCACTGCTCAATGAAATAAAAGAGGATACAAACAAATGGAAGAACATTCCATGCTCATGGGTAGGAAGAATCAATATCATGAAAATGGCCATACTGCCCAAGGTAATTTATAGATTCAATGCCATCCCCATCAAACTACCAATGACTTTCTTCACCGAATTGGAAAAAACTACTTTAAAGTTCATATGGAACCAAGAAAGAGCCTGCATTGCCAAGTCAATCCTAAGCCAAAAGAACAAAGCTGGAGGCATCACACTACCTGACTTCAAACTATACTACAAGGCTACAGTAACCAAAACAGCATGGTACTGGTACCAAAACAGAGATATAGATCAATGGAACAGAACAGAGCCCTCAGAAATAACGCCACCTATCTACAACTATCCCATCTTTGACAAACCTGACAAAAACAAGAAATGGGGAAAGGATTCCCTATTTAATAAATGGTAATGGGAAAACTGGCTAGCCATATGTAGAAAGCTGAAACTGGATCCCTTCCCTACACCTTATACAAAAATTAATTCAAGATGGATTAAAGACTCACATGTTAGACCTAAAACCATAAAAACCCTAGAAGAAAACCTAGGCAATACCATTCAGGACATAGGCATGGGCAAGGACTTCATGTCTAAAACACCAAAAGCAATGGCAACAACAGACAAAATTGACAAATGGGATCTAATTAAACTAAAGAGCTTCTGCATAGCAAAAGAAACTACCATCAGAGTGAACAGGCAACCTACAGAATGGGAGAAAATTTTTGCAATCTACTCGTCTGACAAAGGGCTAATATTTAGTTTGCCTTCTAACCTTCAGAACCCTGCCAATTCTGAGAGTATCATTACTATTATTTTTTTTTACAGCAATATCCCCTGTGCACAATGCACCCTTGCAGGAGTTCTGCCTGACTGTGGCCCATGCATAGTGCTCAGTGGAGACTGAAATATTTCTTCTGCTAGGCTTTGTTCTGCAGATGCATTTGCAGTGAGCTAGAATATGCTTGCCTGCCTTGGGAAGCTTTGAGACAACAATAGCGTGAAACCAATCACAGTAATTATCACATTAACTCATGTCATTTTGTTCAGATACTTTCAACCTTTAAAATGTGGGAGCTAAGCTCTAAGATCCAATGCTCTCTCTAGCATCCTGATGCTTGTATAGCGTACATTTAGTTAAAAGCAAACTCATTTTGAGGTTATAATTAGCAAGAACAATTTACAATCTGCAAGGTCAGGTTCTATTCATGGACTTAACTCCCTTTTCTTGCCTGTCTCTAAAAATCCAGGCCACTGTATTCCACTAGCAATCGCTATTGTTATTTTCTGCACCTAATAATTAAATTTAATTAATTAACCTGGATATTCTGCAGTATTTTTTTTGGTCATCAATTTTACATTCACCAGTGCATAGGAAAAAATTGCAGCCCTGAAAAACCTTGTGCAGGACCCTGGATTTAATATTCTTTTAAAATTTCGTTTGTTCCCCCTGTGGAGTTAGAAGTTGTGCACTCTCCTTTTATTTTATATGCACATTTGTGCACTCTGCTTTTATCTTAATAGGCACATTTAGCTGAATAAGTCTGAAATGAATCAAGGTTTACTTTTTAAAATAGAAATAATCAACGGCTCCAGCTTTATTTATTGAAAAGACCATCTTTCCAGCACTGAAATTGCAATGACATTTTTGCCCTAAGTCATGTGTGAGTCTCTTTCTGGACTCTCCAGTCTATTTTGTTTGTCTATGCATGTGTCATGACCACACCATCTTAATTACTATAGTGTCACATTGAGAAAGTGAATATCAAATGCACCATGTCCAGATTATATACAAAAATAGAACTCTGACCAGCCTAGCAGTCCAAGCACAGCCTCTGCAGCTACTGACCCAGAATGATCAGGATCTGGTCAATTTCTGCTGATTTCCCTAGTTTTTGCCTTTTCTTCCAACATCAGATCCAACCAGGGAAAATCAAATATGTTTTGCAAGCCAACCACCTAAAGCATGCTGCTTTTACTTAGTCTGACTACAGTTTTCTCACACCACTAACCTCCAGTCTTCACACCTGAAGCCTTTCCTTGTTCTCTTTTACGGTAAAGCTGCACCATTCTCCTGCCTGCATGTAAGTTCTGGCCAAAGATTGGTGGCTGACTCCCTTCCCATAGCAAGCTTTGAATAAAGAGTTCCTGTTCTCATTTGGGTTAGGAGGGTCTTTGTTTACTTCCACCGTTATAAGACTCAAAATGTGGAATGTTAAGTCTTCCAACTTCTTTAATAATGTCTTGGCTATGCTGGGTCCTTTGAATTTCTAAAATTTTAGAACAAGCTTCTCAATTTCCACAAAAGTCTGCTTGTTTTTTTGATTGGGCTTGAATTCAATTTATACACCAGTTTGGGAACGGTAGAAATCTTAGTAATACTGAGTCTTCCAATCTGTAAAAATGGTCTATATTTCCACTTATTTATGCCTTTAACGAATTTCTCTCAGCAAAGTTTTGTAACTTTCAGTGTAGAAATCTTATACATGTTCTTGCAAATTTATTTTTAGTTATTTTATGCTTTTTGTTGATTTTATTTTATCAGTATTATTTTTATTTTGTTTTATTTTCGTTTTAGTTTTTGAGACAGCGTCTCACTCTGTCGCCCAGGCTGGAGTGCAGTGGTGTGATCTCAGCTCACTGCAACCTCTGCCCCCCAGGTTTAAGCAATTCTCCTGCCTCAGCCTCCCGAGTAGCTGGGATTACAGGTGCACGCCACCACACCCAGTTAGTTTTTTTGTATTTTTAGTAGAGACAGGGTTTCACCATGTTGGCCAGGCTGGTCTCGAACTCCTGACCTCAGGTGATCTGCCTGCCTCGGCCTACCAAAGTTCTGGGATTACAGGTGTGAGTCACCATGCCCAGCCTTTGTTGCTTTCATAAATTGCGTGTATTTTTTCCTTACTTTTCAAAATTAATTGATTCTCTAATGATTTCTTGTGAATGTTATGATTGTGTTGGTGTGGCAGGGTGGAGAGAGAGAAAGAACATATTCTCATGTTCTTTGGAACTTGATTTGTAGAAGTTCTTTGAACTCTGTTTAAAATGATTTTTTTAATAAGGATTTGTTCTTGCTTCTACCAGGAACCTCTTGGTACTTACAAATTTGGAGGCATTGTAAAGAAATTGTAACTTGGCCACTCTGATGGAGTGGTTTCTGATCACTAACTTTCCATAGTGGTTGTAATTGTTTGGGAATCTTAGCTTTATGCAAGAATTTCAAACTGCACGTCTATTTTTCAGGCCAAAACCTTGGACTTAAGTCCTCAGCACAGAGACCCTTAAATGAGAGACTTAATGGTAGTCAGGATTTGGAAGACTATTTTAGGGCAAGAACTTGATTCTTAGTTAACCATCAGATCAGATTTACTTAAAAAATAAAATAATAGTTACATTCTGCCTGTTATTTTAGAGGTTCCATCCTGGAAAAACAGTTGCTGCAACATGAAGTCCGACATAATGCTAGCAATGGAGCCTCTAGACTTTAAATCATATTCTTCAATTAATATTCCCCAAAGTCACAATTAGGTAAGAGAGTATCATGCAGTTACTGAATTTTTTCCCTATAATTTCTACTTTATTCTTTAACACTGGAGCATAAAATGCAAAGAAGTAGTTGTACCCCAAACCAAAGAAGGATGTTTATGAAACTGAAGGAAAACTTACTGCCTGAATCAGCTCCTCTGAAGAAGTTTACTTGAATTTGTCTACTAATGTAGGTGACAAAAAAATCCTTTATTCTTACCTGTGCAGTTAAAGTTAAGCAGAAAAGACATCACTAAATTATTTGTGCAAAAAGAGCTATGCATATCTCATAGATTAAAATTTATAGAGCCTTCTGACTTTAAAAGTTCATTGCAAATACACAGAGATACACAAAAAAGTTATTCTTAATTTAGTGTTTTATGAAAATTCAACAGCATCATTCTTTAAGGAAGACAAGGGTATCTTTATAGCCCACTAGTTCCCTCTCTGCATTTCAATAATGGTGATGATTAATCCGATAGCTCAGTACATTACCTCTTCAATGAGTAGTATCAGTGCAGTGCTATAAATCAGATTTTAATATTTTTATTTTCCATTCACTAGCTCTTCAAATAGTTCTGACTTACGATAAGCCCTTTTGTCTGTATTTTTCTTCAATGTCTCTATTAAATCTTTGCCATGACTTGTCAACGTGAAAAATGTTGGAGAAGTTGATTTTGGGTATGATGGCATCATTAGCAATGTGGACATACAAATCTTCATGTTATTCTATTCCTTCCCTCCCTTCCTTTCTCCCTCCCTTTCTCCTTCTCTTCCTCTCTTGCTCCCTCCCTTTCTTCCTTCCTTCTTTCTTTCTATCCTTCCTTTCTTGATTCAATAGAAGATAAGTCCCACTCATTGGGTAACTCTAAATTTATAGTGGTTTTGGTACCCTGTTAAATAGGGTAAGGCTCCCATCCAGCCTTGTCAAGACTGCTTTATTTGGCTTTGTTCCATGGTGAAAGTCTGTATATAAATCTTGGTTAGCTACCTCAATCTTATGTTTCTTGGGCTGAAATTGCTCTGCGTGTTGTATGAATACACAATGGGCACAAATAAATTTTTTCCAACGCACACGCCAGTATGACCCACTGACTTCAAGGGGCATGAACACAGGAGTGTACCTTCTCAGCAAATATACGTGTGGCACGTGGTAGCTGCTCAAATAAATATTTGTGCAATGGATAGATGTGATGTCGAATAGCCATGGATTTCAGGTCCTCACATAAATAATTTTTGCCTCCTAACTCGAGAAAAGAGAGGACACTTCTCCATGGCTGGTGTGTCTTTCCAATAGTGTGTGCAGTCTGTGTAGCTTCTCTTGCTGTTCACTTACTTCTGGACCCCCATGAGGAGTGGAATGACTTACCTTTGTTTTAAGGAGAAACAGGGCATGCTTCTTCCCTTTCTACTGGGAGTCAGCAGCTCCACAGAGAGCAGCCATTCTTCTCTTTCAGTATTGTGAGTCTCAAGAGGGCAGTCTTACTATGGAAGTCTACCTCAGCCCTATGCTGGCTGAGACTCACTGGAGGGGAAGGATTTGGGGGTCAGGACTAGATTGCCTCCAGACAAAAATGACATTCTTCAAGATCTGCCATATCGACCATCAAGGTGACATTTTGATGTCCGTAAACCTTACGTATTTTTTACTTAATTAGCTCAGAACTTTCATGAGCCCCACTGGCACTCAAACGTGACTTGATTTCATGTATTGTCTTAAGCATCCTTTGCTAGGTACATTCAAGCAGAACAGTGGTGTGATTTTCATCCGTAAAACAATATATGTGTACACACACACCACATAGTTATGTGTTTATGTGTGTATGCACATAAGCAATGGGTATTTGTGTATTTCACCTCTAATTTTCCAATGCCCATATTATAACGTCTAGCCCACAAAAAAATGTATTGATATGGTACCAGATATAAAACTCTTATTTATGTCTTCTTTACAAGAGTAAGTAGTTCTTTGTTTCTTTTTTCTTCTTCCAACCCAACTATAACCTTGAGGCTGCTTTCTTTCTTTTAATTTTGTTACATTTATTATGCATGAATCACATCTTTATGATTCAGTACGCCTTAGAGTTGAGAGTAAATTATATAAACTTTCATGAGTGACAAAAATATTGTGTATGTCGGTCAAAATGTCACTTATCTAAATAAAACATGACACTCAAATTATGTTACAGAGAGGGTCGTAGGCCAATAGCTCAAATGGAAACATAATTTATTTAATAGAATTGACTGTGATTGTGAGTAAACTTTATAATCTGCAGCTCCATGCTATTTGGGTTGAAGTATCTTTCTGGAAATGTTTGAAATTAGGCAAGTGTGGGTTCAACAGTACCACATTATTGTAATTCTGGGATATTTACTTCAGATTAATAATTCTATGATTGCTGAGGTTCATAGATGGTAAATATTAAATAATTTTATTTTTATTCTTAATATCTGAGAGTTAGCTAACCTTCTTATTAAGAATTTTGGAAATAATTTGCATAGATTGTGTTACAGAGCAGTGAGTTAATTGCTGCTTCTCTTTTGAAAATTTCTGTTGTACATATTTCTCATTATGAATGTTCTTCAAGTTTGGATTTCCTTTCATAGAAACACTATAAGACTTCAGTTACTTAAAATGACCTTGCAAAGAAAAAGAGACAGCAGAATAGTGACCTGCTTACAATGATAGTCTCCACACCTCAAATCACATGGATGAATATTGATTCCCAAAAGTAGAATTCTGTGAAACTGTTAACCCTCTGAAACCTATACTCATGAAAAGATGCCATGCCAACAGGAATCCAGAAGACAATGGTAGCTTTGCTTTTATTGCGATTTTATTTTTAACTTTAGTGTAACAATCAACTTCCCAACCACAATCCTCTTAAAGTGAGATAAAATTAACTTTTAATGACTAACAGCACATCTAATTGGGCGGAAGTGGAACAAAACCCAGGGTCAGCTCATTGGCTGTGACCCAGAGCTCCGCTTAAGACATGCATGGTCTTAGAGACCCATCATTTGCCTTGAGAAAATGAAGTGGCTTAATTATTTTCCCTAAATAAATAGTGTCTGGCATAGAGTTAGGCCTTATGACCGTCTGACAAATATTGAATGGCTCTGCTCAAGGAATTATAAATAAAAAATGAAAATTTACCTGTGTCTATATATTCATTCTATTCTATTCTATCTATCTATCTACCTATCTATCTATCTATCTATCTATCTATCTATCTATCTATCTATCTATCTGATATGGTTTGGTTCTGTGTCCCCACCCAAATCTCATCTTGAATTGTACTCCCATAATTCCCACGTGTTGTGAGAGGGACCTGGTGGGAGATAATTTGAATCATGGGGGTGGTTTCTCCCATACTGTTCTCATAGTAGTGAATAAGTCTCACAAGATCTGATGGGTTTATCAGGGGTTTCTGCTTTTGCATCTTCCTCATTTTCTCTTGCCACCACCATGTAAGAAGTGCCTTTTGCCTCCCACCATGATTCTGAAGCCTCCCTAGCTATGTGGAACTGTAAGTCAATTAAACCTCTTTTTCTTCCCAGTCTCGGGTATGTCTTTATCCAGAACGTGAAAACAGACTAATATACCATCCTATCATCTGTCTATCTGTCCATCTATCTATCTATCTTATCATCTAGCTATCCATCTATCTGTTGTCTATCAATCTATTGATTTTATCATCTATCTATCTGTGTATCTACCTATCATCTGTTTATCTGTGTATCTTCTATCAATCTGTAATAATAGAAAATGTCAGGCTGGGCACTGTGGCTCACACCCGTAATTCTAGCACTTTGGGAGGCTGAGACGGGTGGATCACCTGAGGTCAGGAGTTCACCTGAGGCGAGGCTTGGCCAACACGGTGAAACCGTGTCTCTACTAAAATACAAAAATTAGCAAGGCATGATGGTGGGTGCCTGTAATCCCAGCTACTCAGAAGGCTTAGATGGGAGAATCGCTTGAACCTGGGAGATGGTGGTTGCAGTGAGCCAAGATAGCACCACTGCACTCCAGCCTGGGTGGCTGAGTGAGACTCCATCTCACAAAATAATAATAATAATAGAAAATTTCAGACACACTTGAATTTTTTGGTACCTTTTCCCCACTTATTTCCATACTATCTTCTCCCCCTGAGCCCCCAAAATCTGGACCATAAATTTGGTATTTAGTTTTCATACATGTTTTAAAATTGTTGCTATGTATTAGCTATTTAGAACCTACATGCAGACATGTTTTGCCTGATTTCAAAACTGTAATAATGTAAAGTATTTATGTAAATAAATGCAATTATATTGTGCATATCCTCCTGGTACTTGCCATTCTCTGTTGCTTTCAATTTGTTTGATTTTTTTGTGTGTTAATATATCTCTAGTTGACTCATTTGTTCTACTGTACATGTTTTTATTGTGTGGCTGTAAAACATGGTTTTGCTTCTCTGTTGATGAAAACTTAAGTTGTTTCCAATTTTTTGCTGTTATAGAAAATGCCTCAAGGAACATTCCTATACACGTCATTTTGAACACCAATATGAGAACTTCTTCAGCATATATAATTAGGAATGAAATTGCTGGCTCAGAGGGCAGGTATATTTATTTAGTATTGCTTACCAATATGAGGTTTGAAATAGTTTACCTGCTGACAATTTAAATTGAAGACTTTTAAATGTTTGCTGATCTGATTGTTATGATGTAATAACATATCATACTTATTTTATTTATTTATTTTTTTTTGGGGGGGGAAAGACAGAAAAACCTCGCCAGGTTGCCCCGGCCGGTCTCGAACTCCTGACCTCAAGTGATCCTCACACCTCCACCTCCCAGAGCTCACTTATTGTTTTTATTTGCATTCCTCTCGTTACCAGTGTAGTCAAATATCATTTTATATGCTTATTGGTCATTTGGATTTTCTGAGAATTTCCTGTTCAGATTATTTGACCATTTTTTCTCTAACAGATTTATAGAAATTTACACACACAAACACACACATATATATGTATATTATGAATATAAAATTTTTCATATTATATATATACATACATATATTATTGATATAAAACATTTGTCAATTACATGCACAAAACCCCCTGATAACAATGGTGGCTTATATTTTTGTGTCTTGTTTTTGTTGTTTGTCAAAGTGGTGGCTAAACAATTTACTGTATAACTTGTAAGGCTACCAAAATATCAATCATTTCCATGTGTATGAGAGAGACAGAGAGAGAGAGAGGGAGAGAGGGAGAGAGAGAGAGACAGGGTCTTACCCTGTTGGTCAGGCTGGTGTGCAGTGGCATAATCATATGGTCATAGCTCACTGCAGCCTTAGCATCCTGGGCTCAAGCAATTTCCTGCCTTATCTGCCCAAGTATCTGGGACTACAGGTGCACACTGTACCATGCCTGGACTAGATTCGTGTTCTTTATGTCTAGCTAAGAAAACTTTTACTGTTCAAAGTCATAACATTTTAATCTATTTTACTCAGGTACAATTAATTATATATATCTTTTCAAAATAGCCTTCCTGTAAAGTCATCTGCTTCTGAACTCTAATAGTTATCAAGTCATCTATTTAGGCTGCAAGAAGTGTTATCATAGCTGAGGAATAGAAAATAAAATGTATATACCATGCTCAGTCTTAATTGCTAATAAAAAGTAAAGATAATCACCTTAATTCTAAAGTATCTTTAACAACCTGAACAGGAACAGGAACAGAGGTAAAACAAAATCACCTTTGTTGAACTCTGGTTGGTATCAGCCACGTTTCATTATGCAAACAATTAGAACTCCACGGCAACGACTATTTGAGCTAATTCCCAGTACAGATCCCTCTTGTTTAAGGGTTTAGGACATTCATACCAAGCCTAGCTGGGGCCTCTCTTAAATCATTTTACTCTTATTTCTACTAAAGTTCCCATGCGATAATACATCTTGGTTCCTATGTACATAACTAACCAGCTGAGGTGGGCTGAGCTATACAAAAGCCCCCATAAATAAACTCGATTTCTTTTAATGGCTAGTCTGCAAGCTGACATTTTGTTCCATAAATTATTCTGTATCATCATTTTGAATCAGTTTCCCAGGGCTTGATCAATGCTGGGTAAACAGATAAAAATTGTATTTTGGGACAGGTTCAGACTGTATTGATCTGAGAGCAGAGGTGACAGTATTCATCAGTGTAGGCTGTAGCCTTTTTGCCATCACAATAATTTGGCAGAACCCGATGCAAGTATTATGTGGTTAAAAGACACTCAGTTAACTGCCCAGATAATTCTTATAATGCCTTGGAAGAGACCCACATAACTTGCAACAGCTAATTTTGTGTGTCAGCTGGGCTGGATCAGAGGATTCCCAGGTATCTGGTTAAACGTGATTTCCAGGTGTGTTTGTGAGGCTGTTCGGAATGAGATTAGCATTTGAATTGGTGGATGGTACAGGCAAACAGTTTGCCCTCTGCAGTGTGGGCGAGCATCACCCAATGTGTTGAGGCTCTCAATAGAACAAAAGGCAGAAGAAGGAGGAATTCACCTTTCTCCTTTCTTCTCTTGCCTTACCGCTTGAGCTGAGACATCTCATATTCTGCTGCCTTGGATAGGGGTTAACACTATCAGCTCCCTAGTTCTTGGGCTTTCAGATTCAGACTGAATGATACTGCTGGACTTATTGGGTCTTCAGGTTGTAGATGGCAAATCATGGGACTTTTCAGCCTCCACAATTTCAGGAGCCAGTTTCTTAGAATCTCTCTCTTCCTATCTATCTATCTATCTATCTATCTATCTATCTATCTATCTATCTATCTATCTATCTATCTATCCCATCCGTCTGTCCGTCCGTCTATCTATCTATCTATCTATCTATCTATCTATCTATCTATCTATCTATC
>NW_026652282.1:4134046-4169046 GCF_009828535.3 Hylobates moloch
TCTATCTATCTATCTATCTATCTATCTATCTATCTATCTATCTATCTATCATCTATCTATCTATCTATCTATCTCCATCTCTCCAGTTGGAAAACCAGTCTCCAATTGGCTCTGTTTCTCTGCAGAAGCCTGACTAATACTTTATTCTACCCATGCAGTGGCTTGTAGCCAGTCTGGAAAATCTGTGAAATGTAGACGCTCTTCCGATCTAACAAAAAATTCAAATAATTATAGACCTACCTGATCAATGCATACGCTTTAGTTCTCTCTTAGCACAGATGCTTGGTGCATTGATCCTAGCCCTCTGTGTAGGTTATGGCATCCTAGCTAGACTGGCATGGACCCATAAGTAGTTAGAGGTGAGGAAAAGCTGCAGGTAACCAGTACAGTGTCTACTACAGGTTAGGGCTTTAGTTAAGTCAGGGTCCCAAAAGGTGGCTCCTAAACTGGGATCTCAGAGTGGGGAAGCCAGCAAAGGAGTGGGAAAGCTGGATAGAAAAAGGGAGAAAGTCAAATAGAGTGTGATTCCTGCAAAGTCCCAGGCTCAGTCTGATCTCTGGGGATCACTGAGGCTTATACAACGTCTTAGAGGATTTCTGTTCGTTGTTGTTAGTTTGTTTGTTTTGCCTGGAGGTAAGGGAGCTGGGCATTCCTATCTACCCCCATTCAATCATCGACTACGTTGGCTGCAGTTTGGGGCTTTGGTGAGCGAGAGGATGGAGATGCAGAATGAGAAGTGATATTAACTACTGGCATTTCTCCATGCTCCAGCAACCCAAGGACAGCAGGTCCCCTGATAAAAGTGCTAGAAAAAAGCACTCAGCAGCGAGAGGTTGCCACACAGAATAGGTAAAAGGGAGCTGCTGAGAATTTGGCAGAGCAGCAACTTTAGCTACAGTGGTCCCTCAATATTTGCTGAACTAAAACCCCATTTGCCTGTAGACTCTGCAATGATTAAATCCGTAGCAAATTGATGACTCAAAAAAAAAAAAAAAAAAAAAAGAAATGCGCCAGAAATCCATCTTCATCTTGAATGTATTCCTTGCCAAAAAATAATATAATTGTTGATGGCTTTTTTCACAAATCATCCTTGAAGAAAATTGTCTAATCACAAAATAGCCTTTTAAAAACAGATTCTGGGCTGGGCACGGTGGCTCATGCCTGTAATCCCAGCACTTTGGGAGGCCGAGGCAGGTGGATCACCTGAGGTCAGGAGTTCGAGATCAGCCTGACCAACATGGTGAAACCTCGTCTCTACTAATAATACAAAAATTAGCCGGGCGTGGTGGCGAGCGCCTGTAATCCCAGCTACTCAGGAGGCTGAGGCTGAGGCAGGAGAATCGCTTGAACCCTAGGAGGTGGAGGTTGCAGTGAGCCGAGATCGCGCCATTGCACTGCAGCCTGGGCTACAAGAGCAAAACTCCATCTCCAAAAAGAAAAGAAACAGATTCTGTCAGCCACGTGTGGCTGGTCGAATCTGGAGTTTGTAGGAGAGAAATTGGTTGATCAGAAAAGACAGAGGGGACTTAATTTGAGGGTAAATTATTGAAGAGATTTATGTAGTGACAGAAATGGTTATAACTTGGAAAGCAGCCAGAAAAAGCTGAATCATGGGGATTAAAGAAGGATCGATACTCCCTCAAATGGGTTGTCTGCGAACAAAACAATAGTCAGTGAAGCACGTGACAGCGTTTCAATTTGAAAAGTATTCATCAGTGCAATATTTTTCCCTGATACAAAGTTGTAATAAATGATTTTTCAGTCATAAACTTGGATGTTTTTTGTCGCCTTGATGTTCTTTTGTATTCCTTTTTTTTTTGACAGAACAGGAACTGTTTTCCCAGTTAGATACAAGTGCTATTCTATTTCCGGAACTTTATTACTTGTTCATTGCTTGTCATCATTTGCCACCGTAGGATAGCAAGTAGCCAATTACAGCTCAGAAACCAAATTCTGTCCATCGCCTGCTTTTGTAAATAAAGTTTTATTGGAACACAACAATGCCCATTCATTTATGTATTGCCTATGGCTGCAATTTCATTCTACTTTGTGCTACAAGAGCAGCGCTGAGTAGTTGTGACCAAGACCATATGTCCCACAAAGCCTGAAATCCTTAGTATTGGCTCTTTATAGAAGTTTGCTGACTCCTGCATTAGGATGTGGATGAATGCCAAAACCTACAGCACCTCTTTCCTTCCTCATCTGCTTTATAAAAAAATCAGAGGCCTCTGAGCACATCCTTCAAAATCCCGGGAGAAGATAAGAGGTCAGAATTTATCTCAGGAAAGACAACATATCCTATTGCCTAATGTTTTCATTAAAAGTCTCTGAAATACAGAGTGAAAAAAGAATGGAGAGGAAACACACCAGCTCTCATCAGTGATTCATCTCTGGGAAGTAAAGTAATAGCTGTATTTTTTTGTTCTTTGCACATTTATATATTTTTTGCGTTTTAACAATAAGCATGGAAGTATACCTTCTATAATAAAAGTACTTTTTAAAAAACCCTACGAACTTGTAAAAAATATCAGAGCATTCCTTCTCTGTAATCAATAGGTGATGGGGTTGGATCTTGGACATAAATCAATTTCTAATGAGCATCTTCAGTGCCAAGAAAGTTTTACTTATTCCTCCACGAGCATGACAATAATTTTCTGGAATAAATATCACCATTCTTACTTTGAAAGGCTGGAGTGATTTATCCAGCACTGCTGTGTTTGCTAGGGAAGGAGGAAGAGTTGGGTGCACAGCCAACTTTAATGCTTGTGGTCTTTGCAGCATATCGCATATATAAAAATTATCAAGTATTGGATGAATTCAAAGCTTTATGAGGTGTGTGCTAATAATTAACGAAATAATATATTGCCTGCACAATAAGAGCACAACAGGGTGTTACTATTGGGACACTGCCTATTGCCAGAAAAAATATATAATGTATTTATTGCATGCACACACATATGTGTGTATATATATATTATATATATATATATACACATATATATAAATATATCCCAAATAAATATGCTAACAAATAATAAATCATGGAGTAATTAAAGTAATTTTAGAGTGATAATCTCCATTACAAATGTACCTATTAGGTATGCATTAATATTCATAAGTAAATAATAAGAGGTTTTAAAAATAGACATTTGATTATGGGCTGTATTTTCAAAAGTACGTTAAGTTAGGTCAAGTGCTGGTCTCATGTGCTTAAAATAGGGTTGAAAGAGTAGTTCTATGATTTTATTGTGTTCAAGGCTACCTTTGTGGGCTGTCGTCTGATAAATGGCTCCATATATTTGGACAATGCAGCTGACCTGACTTGTTTTTGTACCACAGGACTTTTCAGAGACTTTATCAAATTGTTGTTCTTTGTGAATATTCAGGAGAGGGTGCTAACCCACAGCTTTTCCTGGGATGCTATTTGGCAATGTCCGAAGACATTTTTGGCTGTCATTCTGGAAGGAGGTGGTGATACTGGGATCCAGTGGGTAGAGGCCAGGGATGCTGCTGAGCATCCTACAGTGCACGGGACAGCCTCTCACAGCAAGGAAGGGTCCAGGCCAAATATCAGTAGTGGCAAAGTTGAGAAACCTTGGGTTGGGGAGAAAGGGAATTTGAAGCAGTTCTAGCTTTGCCTTACCCTAGAATCTTAAGCCAAAGCCTGAGGCATTTTACAGAACCCAAGGGCTCTCAGAGGCACTGCCTGACAAAATATAACAAGTGGGGCAATTTAGTCTAGGAGGTTTAGGGGTATCACTGTCTCGTGATGAATCAGTGATTTGCTAAGCCAGTATGCATGAAGGTTGCAGATACCTCTGGAGAATAAATTAACACCTGGCAACTGCTTGGATGCAGCATCTCTAGGTACATCTGGTCAGCCAGGGCAGGTCGGCCTAACATTTACTTATTGGATTAAGCTCAATGACTTCTGGTAAACACACACACTCTGAGACAGCCCCTGGAAAAATACCTCTTATTAAACATTGACTTCAGGAGAGAGGCAACTACTTTGAGTGAATGACTTACACCCAAAAGTGGTTTCCAGTCCAGCTCCAAGAAGCAAATGTCAACCATAGAAGCAGGCAATATTTGGAGGGTATTAACTGTTCCAGGGTAAAGTTGTGAAGGTTAAATAAAGGGATATTTGAGTTTATTGGGCATTTCGCCTAGTTCCTGGCATTTAACAAGTGTCCAATGACTGCAAAATATAAAAGAAGCACTTCACTAAAATCGGTGATGCATGGGAGGACAAATAAAGCAGTGCTGGAATCTCATGATCCCATATTTTACACCAAGACAGGAATTTCCTTCTCCCATCTTCCTGGTTCTTGGGGCTTTAGTGCACTTCACAGAATAGTGGACCTTGGGTGCTACTAATGCACCAGTGATCCTAGTGGGCCACATGTGCTCTGGGCCCCTAGGGTGATTCATAGCAGTTAGCAGGAGATGTCAGTGGGGAACCATCAACGAGAAGCAGAAATCCCTGTATTTAGAATTGATGGACATACCTGAAGCACGGTGGTGGAAGAAATGATTTGTGTTTACATTTACATGACATGAGCACCTTAAATTTCTAGAAAAACTAGAAAAGATTGAAAAAGGCAGATGGAGTGAGCCAACCAGTAGAATTCGGATCACTATGGATCTTAATTGGACTCCCGACAACATGGGACTGAGGAAATTCAGTTTAGATCATGATTAAATAAAACAGGGACACACAGAATAAACTGGAGAGAAACAAAACCTGAAACAGTTAAATAGTTTCAGAAAACATCCAGATGACTAAGAGGGAGTAATGACTTCTCTGGCATGATATGCCCAAATAAACAAAATAAAACGTATTCATAATAATAATAAATGGAATTGTTAGTGTGAAGAAAATGCATGCAATTCATTTTTTTCATGGGCCTCATCCATCAGTTTGTCTCTCCATCACTTTTCCTCCCGTGTATATTGATTGAGAAGGTATTGGGTTCTGGGTATGGTGCTCAAACGTAGGAGTATGAAAATGGTTGAAGCACATCCCCTAGGTTTTGGGGATCACAATGCACAATGAAGTACAGATGCAGTGACAGGCAACATAATTATGGCCGTTTTGTCAGGATGGACAACATGCTTTGATGGATCAGAGATGTGGTGATTTCTAATTACACTGGAGGAGTGAATTATGAGCTGAATTGTGTTTTATCCGACAGTGGAGGTTAAGAGTTTTGTATTCAAAGAGAATGGAGAGAGCCAATCACAGAGTTATAAATGTCTGCTGCATATTTCAACTGTCAGCCAGAAGTGCAAGAGCACTAGAGTGGTTACACAGACATAGGCAGAGGGGGACGGTGGGTGGGGCTGGAAATGGAAGTTTGGATCAGTTCATCAAAGACCTCCAATGCCAGGCATCTGAGGGTAGATGTTCAAGGTATGTGAGTAACACTTATCTTTCATATCACATTTTTAATTCATTCTGGTCACTGTAGATCTGATACATTTTCTTTTTTTAGGTCAGGTGAAAAAACACATTTCTTTTTCCCTTACCCATTTCTTCTTTACCTTCCTATTAACCAAGAAATGAATCCATTCCCAGCTGAAATTACACCCTACACCTCCAAACACCTAAAATCTCATCCTCTCAGCATTGTAATTTCTAATGGGGGGCAAAGAAGTCCTTCAGAAGGATTTGAAGTGCTGTCGGCAGCCAGGCTCTTGGATCAAGTGTTCTTCCCGCTCAGAATACAAATCCGTGTGTCTTCCAAAGGATCCCAAAGAGAAGGTTCAGGATTTCATGACCCCTGGCAGTCACACAGCACTGCAATGTTCATACTGCTTTGGTTAGTTATTCATCTCCACATGTGAGCATGGTCTGCTTGTATTTTGATCAGCCCCAATTCAGAGATGAAGAAACAGACAAAAGCTGAAATGACATCTCAAAGTCAAACAGTCAATGCCAGCGGCAGGTAAAGAGCTTAGCTAAGTTTCTAGATTTCTGGCTTCTGTCTGGAATTCCTGCCGTGTGTTATCTCACTTACCAAACTTACATGGCACTGGAATTTGCTAATTATGGGTTTCAAACTAAATGAAAAAAAAAAAGGGGAGGTCATATTGAATATAAACACAGTATTTTCAGAAAATCCATCACCCACTATATTGCATTTATAGGAAGGTGATTAAATTTCCATATCCAATATGCTAAGTGAAAATGGGGTTGAATGGTAGGTCTAAGGTTAGATCACTATGGATCAGAGAGAAAAATAATGAGTTACTGTCACTTTTTTGTGCCTTCAATGCACTAGGGATTCTGCGAACATTGTTCTGGATGGATTGACAGAAAATAACCCATCCTGAAATGGGTCCTAAAATCTGAAAAAGGAAGCTTGTGTTCATCAAGTGAATCAACTTGAATAGTTTGGTGAATAACAGTAGCATCAGATTGATTCAGAAATAATATGACAACCAAAGACATTTCTTAGTGTACTTATCAATACTACCAGGTTCAGGGTACATGGACTCTGACTGAAATATTTCCTGAGACATCTGGTACCCAGTATATTGGATGTTCTTTCTTGGAGGCAAATTCTTTCATTAAAAAAAAGTTGATATTGGGGGGAAATTATTTTAAAATCCTTGGTTGATAGCTACAAATTACACATATTTTTTCCCAAAATTCTGTGACATTTATGGCATTTATAGAAGTCTTATTTCACTTATTTACATAAAAATTCATGTTATTTAGTTAACAGAATTTTGTACTCTATGTAATACACTCAATTTGAACAATACAGTAGGACCTGTGGAAATGGGAACTTTTGGCCATCTCTCCACTCAGACCTAGACATTTGTGTATCTTCCTTCCACATTTCTTCCCCTCCACCTGCCCTGTTTTATAGCCACTTCACATGGGAGAGTTGCTATGCTATTGGTTATGGTTGCTGTATTTCAGAGTATGGGAGTCAACAAGGTCTTGTTTGCTTCCTCTCCTCTTGTGGGAGGTACACAGGCTGGATGTTCCTATGCACCTTGGTTTGGAGGAAAGGCTTGGCCTTCCTCAAGTCAGGAAGGACAATTAGGAGATTTGCTGGTCTTTAATTTTACTGTTACTGCAAAGCTGGGATTGTTGTTATATTTTCTGGCCTTGCAAGGATATTTGAAGAAAGCTAAAATATGTCCTAGGGCATTTTTAAAGGAAATCTCATGAGCTTGTCATTTTTTATCCAAAGAGATCCAGGTTTATAATCATTTAATTACTAAATGATTGGCTAAAATGGAGATTCACATAAAATGATGTATGCATACTTAAAATAGTACACAACTATATCTATAGCTATATTATAGCTATCTACTTATAGATAGATATAGATCAGTCTCTATTTATCCTCCACCAACGTTTTTAAAATAAGATCAAGTTTTTTCTTTGAGTATGTGTTCACAAATTGGAGTTGTTTTCTGTATAAGACATATCCATGTTCTTTGTGGGCAGCTGAGCTTAAGATGTCTCTTTGCGTAAACACATATGAGTTTGGAAGCGGATCTGCCTCAGTCAAGCTTTCAGATGAGACCTCAGCCCTGGTCAACACCAAGCTTGTAGCCCAGTGGCAAACCCTGACACAGAGGAACTGTATCCCTAACTCATGCCCAGATTCTTGACCTATAGGAACCATGAGCTAACAAATTTGTGTTGTTTTAAGCCACTACGTTTTGTGGTAATTTGTTATATAGTAATAGGTAACTAATCTATTATATACAATTGACAGTATTTTTTTAAAGCAGAGGTAGAAATTAAGACACATATAGAGAAATCTCAGTGCAAAATTTTTCTAGATTTTTATGATTTTCTTCTCAAGCATTTATGGTTATGCTGCCCCCACCAAATTTAATAGAAATATTTAGCTCACTTTTACTTAGTTTTACAAAAACCAACCACTATGTTCTTTTGAAAGTAGCAGCTCTTTTTCTTGATGCAGTCAAATAAGATTAGGTTACATTCTGGCTAATCAAATTCCATAAGTACAATAACAAGTACAAGCTGTAACACAGTTTTGGGATCAAAGCAATGGATTTATGGTAGGCAAACAACTCTACTCACAGAAGCAGAAAGTTATAGAAAAACTAGAGACTGCCATGTTTATACTAAGACCTCAGCATGTTAGTGAATTAGCCAAAACATTTTACAGAAGTAACGGGCTCTGTTGATGAATCTGACAAGATGATTAATTGGAGGCCATTTTAAGAAAACTTTCACTGTGATAATAAAACTAATAATGTTTAACATGGCATTTCTTTCTTTTTTATACTCCTGCTGAATTAGAAATATTGGAAGAGAACAGAAGGTTCGAGGAATGAGACATTCTCAACCTTCAGTAATGTTCTTTTAATTCTACCCTGGGCCGTTATTATTTAATTCATAATAAGTTTGTCATAAACACGAATTGAAAAATGGGAGCCGCCCAATATTTCTCTGTCATCATATATCTGGTTTTACTCCCAAATTGTCTGATAAATGTTCCCAGGGAGCAAGTTTCGTAAATGTTAAACAAACACGATTTTATATTATAGGGAGAAACTCATGATTCTATGCATCTGTTCACTGAAAGAAAAGAAAGGACAAATCACTTTTAAAAGAATATGCAGGAAAATGACCCAAAGTCAAACAGTCAAACTCTATATTTTGTGTGGCATCTCATGAATTTCAGTCTTATTGTTTTGAAGGAAATAGACCTAAACTCACAAACAGTCATTACAAGAGATAAGAATGGTTTCTCTGAAGTTGTTCTACTTGGGCTTATGGGAGAAAGCAAAGAGGATGCTGATGGTGCCCCTCATCTTATCAAGCTCAGAGCTGCCTTTTAATGGATGGAGCACCCAGGTGACAAGGTGCAGATAATTTCAAAGACCAACTGGAACTTTGATTCACCTGAGTTTCTAAGGAATGGTAGATACTTCATAGATCCAAACACTGATACCTATTATCAATGTAGAAATCAGCTGAATACCGTCCCTCTAATTTGGACTCTTGGGGCTTCATCAGGATGTTCCCTGGCTATAAGTAGCTTCCTCCTTGATCCTGAGTCCCAAAATGGAACCTTAAAATTAATATCACTGGAATTCTTAAAGACCCTCTGCTAGACATCTGTTCCTGGAAGCTCTTTTTTATCACAACTTAGGATTATATAGTATTTACCTCTATCATATATAAATACAATTGCTATTGAACTTTAGAAGAAACCCAACAATTTCACAAGTATAATCCTACTTTATTTAAAAACCACTGTGAGATAAGTGATAATCCTAGGCAGGCACATATTTCATATAATTTCCATTTGATATAGCAAATATTACATCCTGTTTATCTACTCTATGCCAGATGTTGAGCTGCAGAATGGCATAGATGCTGTTCCTCACACCCTTGGAGCTTACGATGAGTAGGAGAGACAATCTGACAACTGCAAAAAGTGACATATAGCATATATAATGGATGCCCAACCTAGATTTGGGAGCTTAAGTTCCAATGAAGAACAATTGAAGCCTGAAGAGACTAAATAATTGCCAGAGGCCAGACAATTCCAATAAATAACAAACAAGATGTAATCTTTCCTCCCATATATACATAAAGAATGCAGTTTTTCAAAAAATAAATAGGAACGTGTTGACAGGACGCATGAAAGTAGTGTCTGAGCTTTCACAGTGGACAAGTAATTGATCAGCAGTGGGTTAATTTGAGTTCCATCTCTATGTCCAGTCAGCATGCTGGAATTTTGAAGGCAAAGCCCCCTTATCCTTGAAGGTTATAATCTAGTTCAACATGTGGACTCTTAGAGGGGAACAACAGACACTGGGGCCTGTCAGTGGACAAGAGGGTGGGAGGAGGGAGAGGATCAGGAAAAATAACTAATGGGTACTAGGCTTAATACCTGGGTGATGAAATAATCTGTACAAGAAACTCCCATAACACAAATTGACCTATATAACAAACCTGCACACGTATTCTTGAACTTAAAAGTTAAATTTAAAAAATAAATCTAAATGTAATAATAACCTAGTTCAAAACCAAAGATATTCTCAAATGGAGCAATAGAAGAGGGCAATCCTGTATGTATTGCCACAATTCTGTGGGACAGATAACATGTGGTGACAGTAATTTAGAAAGGGCAAGAGTTTAGGTCTCATTTGTCAGTTTGTGTTTTTGTTGCAATTGCTTTTGAGGACTTAGCCATAAATTCTTTGCCAAGGCCAATAGGAAGAAGGGGAAATTGTTCTATCAAAAAGACACAGGCACTCATATTTTCATTGCAGCGCTTGTCACAATAGCAAAGACATGGAATCAACCCAGGTACCCATCAATAGTGGATCGGATAAAGAAAATGTGGTACATCTACACCATGGAATACTATTCAGCCATAAAAAAGAATGTGATCATGTCCTTTACAGCAACATGGATGCATCTGGAAACCGTTATCCCAAGTGAACTAATAGAGAAACAGAAAGCCAAACGCCACACATTCCCGCTTATAAGTGGGAGCTAAACATTGGGTACACATGGTCATAAAAATGGGAACAATATTCCTTTGGGTATATACCCAATAATGGGATTGCTGGAACAGAAAAGTAAATAGCACATGTTCTCACTTATAAGTGGAAGCTAAATGATGACAACACATGGGCACATAGAAGGGAACAACACACACTGGAGCCCATCAGAGGGTGGAAGGTGGGAGAAGGGAGAGGATCAGAAAAAATAACTAATGGGTACTAGGCTTAATACTTGGGTGATGAATAATCTTTACAACAAATCCCCATGACACAAGTTTACCTATGTAACAAACATGCACATGTGCCCCTGAACAAAGTTTAAAAATATGGGAAAATAGACTCTAGGGAATATAAGGGGAGGAGGGAAAGAGAGGTGTAAGGGTCAAAAACATCTTTCTTTTGGGTACCATGCTTACCACCTGGGGGATGCAATTCATTTATATATTCCAAACCTCAGCACCATGCAGTATACCCACATTACAAACCTGCACATATATCCCTGATTCTAAAATAAATGAAAAAAAAAAAAAAAAGAATGGGTGAGAGACCCTGGCTCTCAGGGAAGTGTGACCCCCCAAAGGCCACATCCTCATCACATCCCATACACAATGCAGCATTCACTCTTCCCCACATGCATCCTGCCCTTTTCTGGCTTTAGAGTTCTGCGGGTTTCTGTATTCTTTTTTCCAGAATATTCTGTCTCAGAAGATTCTTCTTTATTTGGCAAAAGCCCACTTTAAATGCCACCTCCTCCATGAAACTTCAGGCCTAAGTATTTTCTCTGTTCATGACAAGTCACCTGCTACATCGCACCTTTGTGCAATCATTTGTAAAATGCTAACAATAATGCTACTCCATTCATGGGAGGCTGTAGAGATTTAGTGAGAGAATCAATATAAAATTCCTAGCACAAGATGTGGCTCATGGGTAGGGCTAACCAGAGTGAACCTTCATTACAGTTAATACCAGTATTACTGTTGATGACAATCCACAGTCCTCACTTTGCACACTATCATGACAATTAAAACTCACACATGTTGGAATCATGTTTTCACCTTGCACCGTTCTGTGCTCACAGATTTTCAGGGAGAGAACACAGTTCTGATGGGCATGAGGTTTAGCATCAGGAGGGCATGTCAAGAGAAGGCCGTGTGTAATAGGAATAGTAGGAGTAACCAAAGGGTTTTGCACTAATGAGGAACTTGAGTTAGACCCTGAAAGTTTACATTCTTGTCTTTCAGAGAAGGAAAAATAAAAGAAGTCTCTGGCATATCGTTTAAACTCTGATAGCAGCAAAAATACCTTAGCTGGGATTACTTGGATGGGAACATGCAGAGTTGATCTTGGTTGGTGTGAGAGGACCTTGCACTCAATGCAGGTCTTCGTGAATTGTGATCGTCAACAGATACATGGGCCACTGCTGACAGCACTGTCTCCATGTTAAACCACCTGACATTGGTAGGATATGTCGGGGATATTGTTAGGGTCATTGACACCATCCTGGGTTTTTTGGCTATGTCCTTGTGGCTCACTGCATCCACTTTTATGTTTTCTGGGTTATTTATGTCAAATCTTTGGATTATACCTCAGTTATTTTAGGGAAAAAATGTGCATCCTGGCACAAAAAATGTAATGTGATTATTGCCATGATTATAGGCTGCTCTAATAAATATGAAACAACAGTGTTCTATGGAAGACAACATTTGTGCAGTCTCTGGAGGACATTGATTCAAACTCACAGGGGCCTTCCCTTCTTCATTACAATGAAAATTGCTTTATTTTTAAAAATTATATAAATAAATATAGGTTTACTGTGAAATACTCCAAACAACACAGAAGTAAAGCAGACATAAACTTGTATGTACAAATTCCATTCCCAGAGAGAGTCACCGTAAATATACTGGTGAATGTGTTACTTAGCTTTCTACACATGTGCATATACATTTGTACAGAAAGATACATCGGTTATTTTTATGCTCTCTCAAATTTGCTTCCCCCTTCTAAGAATACATCAAGGACAGTTTTGCTCAGTTTTGCTGTCTGCCTATCTGTCTCTCTACTATCTCTCTATCTGTCTGTCTATCTATCTATTGTCTATCATCTATCTATCTACCTATCTTATCTTTCCATCCAACCATCTATCTAATATCTATCTATCTATCTAATCTAGTCTCTATCTCATCTATCTATTCATCTATCTGTTATCATCTCTCTCTCTATTATGTATGTATCTACCTACCTGTTATGTATCTAACTACCTGTTTATCTATCATCTATCTCATCTGTCTCTATTATCATTTTAAGTAACTCCCTATGTTTCATTGTACTATAATTTGTTAAATCAACGCTACTGATGAACATTTAAAGTGTTTTTAAACTTTTCACTCTTTTATACAAAAATGTGATGAGTGTATTTGTACATCCCTGTTTTACATTTTTCAGACTTTTTTTCCTGGGATAAATTTCTAAAGTGAGGTTTCTGAGTAGAAAGAAGTGCATACACAATTAAGATTTTTGAAACCTACTTCCAACTGTCCATGCAACTATTGACACTATATTGATATTAGGCATTATCAACTTTTTTCATCATTGTCAATCTTATTTATCAAAACGGTGACTTTTTTTTATCCAGATGCATGAGGAAACTCTAAAATTCAATTGTTTTTCCTCAGTTGTGATAAAAGATGTTCCTTTTTTGCCATAGAGGACACTTTTTCTATTTCTTTTCCCTAGTTTTCTAATAATTCCTGGTGGGCTTGTTGTAGTTTGTCTTTATTATACTGAGACAAAGTTTGATTCTGCCTTCCCTGGTATCTGTTCAGACCTCCTCTGTGTACTTATTTATTGGTTGGGGATATTGTCATGGTCTCTTCCACAGAATAGGGAATCAGAGCCGGGTGGGCTGCTATGAGCTGTTGAAAAGGAGTTGGGACTGGGCGCGGTGGCTCACACTTGTAGTCCCAGCACTTTGGGAGGCCGAGGCAGGTGGATCACCTGAGGTCAGGAGTTCGAGACCAGCTTGGCCAACATGGTGAAACCCCGTCTCTACTAATAATACAAAAATTAGCCAGGCGTGGTAGAGGGTGCCTGTAATCTCAGCTACACAGGAGGCTGAGACAGGAGAATTGCTTGAACCCAGGAGGCGGAGGTTGCAGTGAGCCGAGATCACACCACTGCATTCCAGCCTGGGTGACAGAGTGAGACTCTGTCTTAAAAAAAAAAAAAAAAAAAAAAGGAGTTGGAGGGCAGGAAGAGGTGCATGAAGCAGCCTGGTTTCTCCTCTTTGCCAAACTCCCATCATTAGAACAACTAGAAAGAAAAAGACAAGACAATAAGTGTCTTTAGGGTGTGTAAACTGTCATTCTTAAAAATTCAGGATTATGTGTTCATAATCCCCACTCTGTAGAATGGTTGCAAGCATTTAAGGCTAAACCTTGAGTTAAGTGGGCTTTCTTTATGTAAATGTCAGTGCAGTCTGCTTTGCTGGTTGGTTCCTGTTATCATGCCCATGGTGATTTTGAGATCCTTTACACATGTGTATCTCATCCATACATTGCTGGCTTAGCACCTTCCATTGAGTTGTCCTGGACCATGCTTCACTGTTTCCTTCTGTATCCCATTCTCACATCGTCTCTCTGTTGCCACCTACAACTGGGTGATAAAGCCATGATTGATGGCAGATAACCCAGGAGTATTTTGTTTTCCAAAGAAATAGTTTAAATGAAACACTGGCTATTTTCTTGTAAGTAGTAAGTGATAGCTCTACTTAAACAGAATTAAAAGATAGACCGCATACACACACACACACACACACACACACACACACACACACACTCACACAGTGGGAGGGTCAACTCTTAATTGGTGTAGAGAAAGGGAAGATATGAGTCAACACATCTGAGTTCTTGTGCCTTCTATGACAATTGGACCTTTGGAAAAGCCACTTGATTTTTCTGTGTTTCAATTTTCCAATGTATAAAATGGGCTAAGCTTTGATCTGCTTCATATACCATGTTGATATTTTGTTTGATTTTATTTCAAAAGGGCATTCTTAACTAAGGAATAATACAAAATTTAAGAACAATAGAACTATTTTTATTTCTAGGGTTACTTCCAGCTCTGAGTCTAGGAATCTGACCCAAATTTTTTTTTTTCCGAATTTTTAATACAACTGAAAAGTAGAAGCCTTTCTGTTTTAACTCTCTATTGAGCTTTTTATTATTATGAAGAAGGTATATAAATTAGAACAATATAAGCATGTATAATTTTTACAACAAAAGACCATTTTATCTATTTTAATTAGTAATTTTTATCAAGAATATCTATGAGAAAATAATAAAGGTACCTAAGCCATTCTTTGAAAATGGCTAAATGATTAGTAAGAAATAAGAAACTAAGACACTATAAAGCACAACAAAATTAACAGATGCTTAAAATTTAGAATATATGTTTTAAAAAGTGTTTTCACTAGAGTAAGAAGTGGCATTTTCCCTGGAACTTTTGTAAAAAATTGATTTGTATGGTGCAGTCAAAGTGTATTTAAGTAATGCTATCTTTTTTTTTCCATCTAGCATCAGTGAGTTTGATGAGAAGATTGAGTCTGAGTGGCAGGTCAGGAACTGCCATCACATGGGGGTTTGTTGGGAACAGTTCATTCATCCATAAAGCAGGATAATCTTTGAGGGATGCTAACAATGGGGACAAGGTTTCCATGCAGGTGGGGTTCATCCCAGGTGAAAAGAAGCTCATAACATTCATTGCAGCCTGAAAAGGAATAGCAATTGTATCACGGCAGGGTGTGTCTTTGGATGTGGGCATGAATGGAGTCAGAGTTTTTTTTACAGGTCAGACTCTGGGGACTTAGAAGAAGGACTTGGAGATTCTGATGTCTTCTGGGGCCAGAAAGAGAAACCTGAAAGGATGGAATAGGTGGAGTGGGCAGCTAGGTGAGATGGGGCAGGTGTGCACTGTCTAAAGAGATCACCTACTCAGCTTCAGTCCACAGCTGCTCAGTAGCAATGCTGGTCATGTGTCACTAGGCCATCTGCTTTCCAAGAGAATGTGCCCACCCTCTGTCATGATCTTGATGTCATGACCCCTCACTTGTGCTGAGTACAATTATCCAAGACCATTGTCTTCTTTCCATTATTTATTTTATTTTACGGTTTTCCAAACCACAGACCAGCATCGAGCTACCCCAAAAGGATATGAAATTATATGAGTGTCTCTATCCAGGGTGCCCTCTGTCTTGATTTAACCAAATAAATTCCAGAAACCGTCAAAAAATTTGATGTTAGAAATCCTAGCCAGAGCAATCAGGGAAGAGAAAGAAGTAAAAGGCACCCAAAAGGAAAAGAAGTCAAATTATCTCTCTTCACTGATGACTCTATAACTAGAAAACCCTAAAGACTCCAACAAAAGGCTCCTGGAAATAATAAATAATTTTAGCAAAGTTTCAGGATACAAAAGCAATGTACAAAACTTAGTGGCATTTCTCTACACCAATAATGTTCATGTTGAGAGCAAAATCAAGTATGGAATCCCATGTACAATAGCCACGAAGATGGCAATAATAGACACTGCAGATTACTAGAGGGTGGGGGATAAGCGTTGAAAAACTGTTGGGTACTATGTAAAAAAAAACCTGCACATGTACCCACTGAATAAAATAAAAGTTGAAATTATCTTTTTAAATGTTGACCTTGATACATTCCTATTATCTAATCCATACTCTGTATTTAAATTTTATCAATTTCCTCAATATTTTGTATATAAAATATACATGTATTCCAATCATAGGACTAATCTAAGATCATACATTGCTTTTAGCTTTTCTTTAATCTGAAACAGTTCCTCAGCCAATTGTTTCATAGACTAGTACCAAAAGGTGACCAACATTTACTTTTGATATTCAGTTGATTCCTCACTGAGCTGGTGGAGCACAGATATTTTAGAACATGCAGTTACAGGATCAACCTGAAAATGACAACAAAAAGTCAGTGGTCTGGGTCCTCAGAGAAAGACTTGAGATTGGTAATATGTTGATTTAGTTTTGCTCTTCCATTAGGGTCTTAGGCCAGGAGGTCTGAAATTTAATTAGATTCAGGTCAACTCTAAGGTTCCTAGGTTCTATGATAAATATAGCCAGAATAGTAAATGTTATGAAAAGGAACATAATTGGGCAGTGGAAACAATTATGATTTAGGTTTCCATAGATGCAAAGCTATGTAACGTCAGACACTTGGATTCTTACTCTTTGAGAGTAATTTGTATCATCATTCAGGTACTGTTTCACTTTAGTCCAAGACAGAAAATTCAGATGACTAAGATTTCTTGACCAAGATCACAGCAGAGACTCTGGTCCAGGGACACCAGCCTGAAAACCAAACCCTGGTTAGAAAGGATTGATAGTGTCCTTGCATTATGTTTGCTATTACATTTCCACTGTTAAACAATTGTACATATTGATATGGTTTGGATTTGTGTCCCTGCCTGTATTAGTCTGTTCTCATGCTGCTAATAAAGACATACCCAGGACTGGGTAATTTATAAAGGAAAGAGGCTTAATTCACTCACAGTTCTGCATGGCTGGGGAGGCCTCATAATCATGGCAGAAGGGGAGGCCTCATAATCATGGCAGAAGGTGAAGGAGGAGCAAAGTCATGTCTTACATGGCAGTAGGCAAGAGAATGTGTGTAGGGGAAACCCTCTTTATAAAACCATCAGATCTCATGAGACTTATTCACTATCATGAAAACAGCACAGGAAAGACCTGACACCGTGATTCAACACCATGATTTAATTATCTCCCACTGGGTCCCTTTCATGACACATGGAAATTATGAGAACAATAATTCAAGATGGGATTTGGGTGGGGACACAGCCAAACCATATCACTGCCCAGATCTCACCAGATCTCATGTCAAATTGTAATCCCTAGTGTTGAAGGTGGGGCCTGATGGGAGGTGATTGGATTATGGGGGTGGAGTGTTCATGAATGGTTTAGCACCAACTGCTTTTGGAACTGTGTAGTGAATGAGCTCTCCTGAGATCTGGTTGTTTAAAAGTGTGTGTCACCTCCCTCCTTCCTCCTGCTTTTGCCGTGTTAAGTGCTGGCTCCTCCTTTACCTTCCACCATAATTGTAAGTTCCTGAGGCCTCCCCAGAGGCAGAAGCCACCATGCTTCCTGTACAGCCTGCAGAATCATGAGCCAATTAAACCTCTTGTCTTTATAAATTACCCAGTATTGGGTATTTCTTTATAGCAGTGTGAGAACAGACTAATGCAACAGTCTATTTCAAGGATTGAGTTTTTCCTCAGTGTATCAGTCCATTTTCACACTGCTGTAAAGATATTACCCCAAGACTGGGTAATTTATAAAGAAAAGAGTTTTAATTGACTCACAGTTCCACATGGCTGGGAAAACCTCAGAAAACTTACAATCATTGGAGAAGATGAAGGGGAAGCAGGCACCTCTTTACAAGGCAGCAGGAGAGAGAAGCAAGTGCAGGAGAAACTGCCACTTATAAACCATCAGATCTTGTGAGAACTCCCTCACTATCACGAGAACAGTGTGGGGGAAACCATCTCCATGATCCAATCACCTCCCACCATATCTCTCCCTGACACATGAGGATTACAATTTGGGATGAGATTTGGGTAGGGACAAAGAGCTGAACCATATCACCTAGGTATCATTTTGTTTTCCTTAAAGACTCCTATGGTATACAGGATTATGTTAAGATTCTGTAAATGAACCCACAAAACCCAATAGGCCTCACTGAAACTCTCCTGGTGCACAAATATGAGATGACATGTTACGGTAGCTCATAGAATTGGTAGCCCAAAGAGTGGCTATTTCTTCTTTGATTGACTCATGAAAATGAAAGGACTTCCTCAGACCCAAAGAATCCCTTGGAGGGGTGAGGAATTCCCAAGGAAGCCCTTCCTCGGTAAGCACATCAATATCACAAACATTTATTGGATGCTGCTGTAGTTGTTTGATTAACAGAAAGGCCAGTCCCGCCTAGAATTGGGTGAGTAAATGCTAGAATGACAGGAATAAGACAGGAAAAGTTATCAGGGGTCAGTTTATAGAGGGTTCTGGGGGTTGTAGAAGTAGCTTGAATTTTATTATAAATTAAATAAGAATCCATTATAGAAATATAACACACATAGGCTTAATCCATATCTCCACTGAATATTACCTAAAATATTTACCTCAAAAAATAGTGTCCAAGAAACAGAGGACTAAGTGAAGAGAGAGATGCTGAGATGAGGAAATTGCTAGGTTATATGTGATTCAATTGGAAGACCAACATAAAAATTTATAGTGGAATATATCAATTTTGGTAATATCAGGGACAAGGTGGCTAAGGAGACAAGATGATTAAGGATGAGGTTTCATTCTTAACCTTGATGAAGGGAAGTGAGATATCAACTGTAGTTAGACGTTCTTGTGTTTCTGTTTCACTCTGCAAATATTTAACAAAAGCAGGTGGCCTTTGGAAAGTGAGAATAAGAGAGAAGGGAAGTGCTTGGGGAAATGATGAGGGGAATACTTGGGAATCTGGCACTTTCTTCAGTGATGATTAGGAAACAGGAGCTGGGTGCTAAGATGCTGGGGAGCTGAATGTATGTCCAAATATCAAGGTGGCAGTGCTTGAAGCATCAGTGTCAAATGCAACCATTCTGCTACAGATTTGCTTAGATTTTGTGTTAGGTTTCTTTTGCTTCCAGAACCTAACAAATCACCACCAACCAAGCAGCTGAAAACAACACTATTTTTTTTATCTCACAGTTCTTCATGTCAGAAGTCCAGATGGACTTGGCTGTGCTCCTTGTGTAGAGTCTTATAAATCTGAAGTCAAGGTGTTGTCTGGGATGGCTCAGAGTGGGAGGATCTGCTTCTCTTCTCATTCAGAACTAAAATCCCTGTTTCTTCACTGGCTTCAGCCTGGGATTATTCTCGGCTTCAAGAGGTGACCTACACTCCTTAGCTCATACCTCCTTTCCATCTTCAAAGCCAGCAAGGAAACTGAATTTCTTTGACTTCCTCTCCTGCCTTTGTTTTTATATTTTATTTATTTTTTAAGAGATGGACTCTTGCTGTGTTGCCCAGGCTTGTCTCAAATTCCTGGGTTTAAGCAACCCCAGTGTGCTGGGATTACAGGTGTGAAGCACTGTGCTTGCCCTGCCTTGACTTTTAAGGGCTCCTGTGATTACCTTGAACCTACCTGGACCATGCAGGATAATTTCCCTGTCTTAAAGTCAAATGATTAGTAATGTTAATTACATCTGCAAATTCCCTTTTTCCACGTAAGGTAATATATTCACAGTCCCAGGGATTAAGGAATGGAAACTTCTCGTGCGTCACAATTGTGCGGACTCCAGGTTTCAATCCTAGTGTTGCCCTTCCCTAGATGCATCGTTTTAGGCAAGTTTCTGCAATCCTACTTCTCAGTGTCCTTGAATGGGAAATGAAGAAAGTGATGGTAACTACCTCAAGGGGTGTTTGAAGAGCTAAACAACTTCATACTTGTCCAGCAAATAGAATGATGTTTGGCAAGTGGTTAGAGTTCTGCAAGTGTCCGCTGTTATTTTAAAGGGAAAACATAAATGGAGCCACGATCAAAAGTTAGAGATGACTTACTAATCAGGGAAGAACGGGGATTCAAGGTCACAGCCAGTAGTTAGACTGTGGGTAAGTGGGTAAGAAAACAGCAACAAATTCCTCCTGCAGGGGAGTTGAGTTTAGTTGATAAGCAAGGAAGCAAATATTATTTCAGACAAAGGCTATTCTTCTGCATTCCTCCAAGGAAAAAGCAAAACCAGGTCTGATGAAGGAGGTGATGGAAATTCAGCAACTCCTGGCTGCGGGACTGCACTTAGTATGCATACTTTAGCTAGAGTGAATTGTCAGTGTGAGAAAACCACCAGATGGCCACATTCTGGAGGACTTTCCACGGAAGTAGAAGGCCCAGTTATTCCTCAGTTTACAAGGGGCATCCATAGGTCCCACTGATGGAGGTGTTCTGAGATCTGCTAAAGAGATCTTAGAAACGTGTTTAATGTTGTGCACCAAAGCAGGCTGTTAATTCACCCTACCTGAATTTTAACTGAGATTTACCTGCATTTCATAATTTTGCCTGCTTGAATTTTCTTCTCGTTCATTTTGTCATGAAGTCTGTTCAAGACTTTTTAAAATTGTCGGCCGGGCCTGGTCACTCTGTAATCCAAGATTTGGAGGCCGGGGGGTGGAGGTCAAGAGTCGAGCCCATCCTGGTAACAGGTGAAACCTGTCTCTATAAAATACAAAATTAGCCGGGATTTGGGGGCCTTGAGTCCCAGTATCGGAGTGAGGCAGAGAATGGGTGAACCGGAGGTGGGTTGCAGTGAGTGAGTCGGCCATGATCCAGCCTGAAACAGTGAGATCCGTTCAACTTGTCTAGATTCATTGACTGTCCTTAGGACAGAGAGTGAACAAATTACCTTTATTTTCCTTTGGTGTAGTGTATCAACCATGCTTGTTTAAAACCAAAAAGGAAGAGACTGTGGAAAAATGAGGTCAGCAAAGGCCACAGAGAAGCATTTCTTAAGTTTCAGAGAGGATTTAAAGTTTTCTACACTATGAAACTATTAAAAATAAAATAAAAAGACATTTTTATAGATTTTTTTCTTTATTTCTGTGACTCCCATTAGCTGAGAAAAAGATATTGGTTCTGTGTACAGAGAATAATGGGAGATTAAACCTCTTCTTGATTCAGCTGCATGCAAAGATTGTTGATTTTAGACTGAGAACTTTTTGAAAAAGGTAATTGGGAAAAGTTGAGCTTTAAATTGAAATTTTCTGTCTATGTATCTATCTATCTATCTATCTGTCTATCTATCTATCTATCTATCTATCTACACACAATGTATAATGTCTCTTTTTCTCTATATGTAGAGATATATATAATGTCAAAAATTATGGTATATATAATGTTATACATTGTAAAATTGTTATATGACAATGCATATATATATAACATAATACTTTTCACTATACTATAATTCATAAGTTATATATGTAATGTGCTTAATATATAACATATACATGTATATAGTGTTTTCTATATAATGTGTATATATACAATACTATATATAATCTATATTTGTTATAACATATGTACATTTATAGTTATACTCACACACAGACACACACAAACACACACATATCATTTGGATATACTTAGTGTTATGAAAAGGAATACCTTTTCCAATTTTTCACTATTAGCCCAAGGTCTAAATAGATAATCTTTAAAACCATTTCTATACCATTTATATAAATGTGTAAATAACTGTCCAAGAAATGGACTGTTAAATAAATGAATTTTTCTCCATGTCAGAGTGACATTCTGAGTCACCAGCAAGGAGAAGTACTGGAATCTTCCCTGAAGATAAACTAAATATTCAACCGTGTAGGTCCACATGCAGTATCTTTTTACATTTTCCGCACACAATGCTTTACGTACATAGAAAAGTGTTGACTTCATTCTCCCTCCAAATGGCATCCTATCATTCAACTCTCTGATTATTTCCTCTGTGGAGTGAAAGACCTCTGCAAACAGCCCCATGTCATCTAGGGCAGGCTGGGGCTACCAGGCAGGGGGACAGGCAGGTCATGTGTCCAATGCACAGTCCCTCTTTTGGGGAGAAGAGGAGGGGGGCCCTGGTCCCAGGTACATTATTGTCCAGAAAAGAGACAGCTGCTGTGTGTTATCCTGTGGACAATCCAGTTGTCTCTCTATTGTAACTTTTATAAGTAAAAAGAAATTAAGTGAATGTCTGTAAGTAGTTTCTTTAAAATTATTTCTCATTGGTAACCGTAACTGTCACCCCATTTACCTGCAAGACAGCTGATGTGTAGCCTTGCTATCCAATGCAGGCAAACATTGTAATTCATGGTAAAATGCACTAACCTAAAAGAGTTCTATTCATTCATGTTAAAACTCAATATATAGTGATCCTAAAGAGAGGAGTGTAATCTCAATCCAAGAAGTATAAACCTTCATGCATCTGGCTATAAATATTAAAATCATCTTATAATGGAGACATTTAATGTGGGCTGACGGGGGAGAGAATTAAAGTGAGAGGAAAAGATGAACAGTGATACTCTCTTTCATATAATTATTTTCCTCTTCAGACTTAATTTGATATTATGCGTTGTTTTCCCGTAATGTGCAATAGTATTATTTTTCCTTTTTTATATCGTTCTGAGCTGATGTGAAAACTCTATCATCTCTTATCTCCTTTTTTGAGCCAAGGAAGTCAAAACATTCTACCTCTGAAGTGTGGTTTCCTCCTCCTTCTCCTGATTATTTTCCTCCTAGGAGTTACTTTTCAGTCTTTTGTTCCCCAATCTAAATCCATTCTCTCTGGAAACACATGTGAAGTATGATCTTTTTAGTACGGTGACTATATCCTTGCCCACTTTGTGTTTCTAGCCTCACTGGACTTTATCAAGGTAACCTCACGCATTCATAACCACCTGCTGTCGTATGTGTACCCTTTAACCTCCAGCTGTAAGATAAACTCCTTAAGGTCCCATAATTCCTGTCACAGAGCACTCAAACCATAGGGAACTTATGAATTACTTGATGGGAAATGTGGGATGATTCATTCATTCAACATGTATTTATTGAATGCCTACTATGTGACAACATCTTTCTAGGTGCAAGGTATTATACAGCAACTTATAAAGAAACAAAAACTCCTGTCCTCCCAGAGCTAATACTGATGCGTTTGAATCTGAGGATGACTTTACTCACAGAGTTATAGATAATACAAATCTTAATTACCAACTACTATTTTTTTGTTGAATACTCGAATTTTTGCTGTGACCTGAGGTTTGTAAGCATTCTTCTTCTTTTTTTTTTTTTGAGACGCAGTCTCACTCTGTCGCCCAGGCTGGAGTGCAGTGGCGCCATCTCGGCTCACTGCAAGCTCCGCCTCCCAGGTTCACGCCATTCTCCTGCCTCAGCCTCCCCAGTAGCTGGGACTACAGGTGCCCGCCACCACGCCCGGCTAATATTTTGTATTTTTCGTAGAGATGGGGTTTCACCGTGTTAGCTAGGATGGTCTCAATCTCCTGACCTTGTGATCCGCCCACCTCGACCTCCCAAAGTGTGTAAGCATTCTTCTACCACACTTGGCTTTCATGTTTCACTTCTGCCCTTGGGAGTTTGCTTGTGATTCAGAACCTGTGACTTCTTCCGCTTTCTTTTTCATCTACCATTTTCTTAGCCTCACATTTCCATGTCTCCTAGGATTAGTAATTATCTTAAAATAAATTTTGTGTAAAAAGGAAGCACGGTTTCATTGTTTCAAAGTGGGAATAAGTGTCTGCTCCAAAAATACCTCATATGTCCATCAAGGTCCATTCACATTATAATTTATTAGTCAGGCTGGGGACGGGGGTATGCAAGGCACAGATACCTTCATGGGCCAGCTTAATCAATAAAGAAAATGTGTCATCTTATACATACATGTGCCTGATGGCTCCACCAGAGCCATGTAGATTAGAGGGAGGGCCTTTTCTTAGTGGGAAGAAGATGGGGACCTAAACACCACATGGCCCTCCTTTTCCTCTCCCAGAGTTAGTGCATAGGCAGAGTTCATAGCAGTAAGCTCTGAAGTCAGAATGCCAACATCACATACCTGTTCCAAGTATAATAACTCCACCTTCATAAGCTACTTTTCGTCCATGTGTAAGATCTACACCCAAAAGACTGTATGGCATTCCAATACCATGAGGATTAAAAGCGACAGTAGCTGTTGATCAAATGATACAAAATGTCAATTAGACAGGAGGAATATTGTGGAACATGGTAACTACTGTTAGTAATGATATTGTATACTTGAAAATTGCTAAGAGAGTAGATTTTAAATGTTCTTGCCTGCAAAAAATAAGTATGTGAAGTAATGTATATGTCAGTTAGGTTAATCTAGCCTTTCCACAATGTGTAGATGTTTCAAAACATGTTGTGCATCATAAATGCATACTATTTTTATTTGTCAATTTAAAAAAATAAATTTTTTTAGAGAAAGACACAATAGATAGAAAGTGAGTAGCACAGGCTCTAAAATGGAGTGCCTGTTCAGTTAATGTTAACTCTTATTAATCAATGCATCATTGATGATATGACATCCTTGAGACATAGACCTAGCTATTAGGATCACTCTTATGAGGTATACATTCTTTCAGATACTCACTCCAAGTTCTGAATTGTTTATAATTACTCATGAGAAAATGGAGCCAGAGGTTACTTGTCCTTGCAAAGATGAAGACAGAGGAAGAATGTGGGCTTTCTGCTTCCCATGGCACGACCCTACTGACTAGCCCCCAAATCTGCCTCTCATGTTATGTGTGATCTTGGTTAAATGTCTCCTCTCATGCTGGTCAGTGGAGTTTTTCTCTAACAAAAAAAAAAAAAAAAAATTATTTAGTACCTTCAATCACAAAAGCTCACTTCTTTGTTTGTCTGAAATTTTCTTACTTTAGATTTCAAGGTAATTTTCTACAGCCCTCACAGACCAAATTGGTGTCCACAACACTTAGCATCTTATTCTGTTTTGCAAACTGTTGGCATCTTTCCACCTCTACCTGGGCTTCAAAGCTACAGACTGCTTATGAGAAAGTGCAGATTTGCGTTGCGGGTGTGGTATTTCTTTCATTCTTGGATGTTCAGTTTTCTCAGTGTAAAATGCATATCATAAGTTCTGACAACCTCATGGAGATTTTACAGGACACGAGAGAGAATCCCTTTATTTATTTCTATTTTAAGTAAAGTTTCTCTTGTAGTGGAACACACAGAAAAGTACGCAAAGCATAAGTGTCCAGCTTGATGAATTTTCACAAAAGGGACAGATGTATGTCACCAGCAATAAAATAAAAAAGGGAGTGGAACATGACTCTTCTGGAAGACCCATTCTTGCCCGCTCTGAACCACTACAGATCCCAAAATGGTAACACTCTTCTGATTATCTGTCATGATGGGTGAATTCTGTTTGTTTCAAATGTCCTGGGAGACTGGTGGACTCTTTTTTCTTTTCCACCCTACTGCAGAATTGATAATTATTTTTGTAACTTCCAGGAGGGAAGGAGGTAAATGTGGCTGCAACTGACTCAGTTGACACTCTATCACTTAAAAATTTCCTTACAAATGATTTATTATTAACTAGATGATCAGAGCCTATTTTGTATCATGGATTTACGGAGATTTTGAGATTTCTGCACTTTCTCTTTAAACAAAAATATGTATATGTACTGACCCCAAAACACATTTGACCCCACTGGATAATGACCTGTTTTCTCAAGGATTAGATCTTTGGATGTTTGATCTTCCTATTTCATTTTGACTCATATTTTACAATTAATTCTTTGACCTACTGACCTTGGGATTGGACTTCCAATTTTTTTTTCACCATTCTGTCACTTGTTCCTTTTCTCTCTTTCTCTACCTCATTTTTTCTTGGATTTTCTATTTTACCAGACTAACTGTGCACAAAATATGAGTAATTATTATTTAGCTGCAGAAGATTGACCGTGTCTTTATCAGGAAGCCAGAGTGTTATGTTTAGGCAGATTCTGTTTCCACTAATGGGGATACAGTAAACATCACTTCATTTACGAGTTCATATCCTCCTTCACACATAAGGAATAACATGATTTGTCATATTGAGCTTTTTCTCACAGTTAGAGTTCTTAGTTTTTTCAGGAAACTTTGAAATAGATAAAAAGGCACAAATTTACAATATAAGGGGAATTTCCTGTTACATTTAAGAGGAACTATAATGACTGAAGGAAATTAATCTTTATAAAGGTGCTTTAAAACTACATCTAATCTTACATAATATGGCTACTTAGTAAGAACACCTCACCGAAAAATAGCAAAATACAGGATAAATTGAAATTATAGTAGTTTCTTAGAAGTGGGACTATTTCAATAAGAGAAACACTCTGTTAACTGTTCCTTCACTGATAAAGATTCTAAAGTAATTTCACCTAGGCTATCAACACTTGAAAATTTACTCACCAGTGATTTTTCAACAGTCAAAATTGGCTTTTCTCAATTAACAGTGCTAGCAGAAAAGGCAATAAACCTCGTCTAGCAAAGAATAGAACTAATCTACTTTGAACCAAAATTAGAGCATTATTTGCATCAACAGCTAACGGTTTAGGAGCTTGCCTGATTCTAAATTCAGCTCTGAGCAACAGCTAAGTTGGTGCTCAAAGCCCACTGAACAGTAATAAGATGTTGTATGCTATAGGATGTTTTACGCTAAGGTACATACCAAAGCTTATGGTGGAAGAAGATTCCAACCCTGTTATCAAGTCTAGTGATATTAATTACTGTGCCTCTGATACCTTCTAACTGCTCATTAAAAGACATACAAGTCATCATAGAATTGTAAATGTGTACAACCTGAATTCTTCCATTCTTCATTAGAACCTCAGGCACCAAGCTTTCTTTTTGTTTAATTTTTAACTTTTATTTTAAGCCCAGGAGTACATGTGAAGATTTGTTATATGTGAACTCATGTCATGGGGGTTTGCTGTACAGATTATTTCATCACTCAGGTATTAAGCCCAGTACTCAATGGTTATTTTTTCTGCTCCTTTCCCTCCTCCCACCCTCCAACCTCCAGTAGACCCCAGTGTACTGTTTCCTTTGAGTTCATGAGTTCTCATCATTTAGCTCCCACTTATAAGTGAAACATGTGGTATTTGGTTTTCTGTTCCTGTGTTAGTTTGCTAAGGATAATAGCCTCCAGCTCCATCCATGTGCCCGCAAAAAGACAAGATCTCGTTCTTTTTTCAAGGCTACATGGTGTATATGTACCACATTTTCTTTATCCAGTCTATCACTGATGGGCATTTAGGTTGATTCCATGTCTTTGCTATTGTGAATAGTGCTGCAATGAATGCACACATATATGTATTTTTTATGGTAGAATGAGTTACATTACTCTGGGTATATACCCAGTAATGGGATTGCTGGGTCCATGTGATTTCCTGAGCCTATTTCCTCATCTATATACTTAGGGCATAGAATTAGAGACATGGTTAGCATAGTGGTGGAAGGTACAGGAGGAGGTGAGGCTTCAGACCCAGACCTTTGTTGATGTAAAAGGACCTGTGTGGCCTGGATCTGTGACTCCCCCCACCTTAGACTGAGAACCCTGTAGTGGATGTCTCAAATATTGTCATCATTCCGATGACAGGCATGAAGAGCAGATGCAGAAAGTCATAGCAAAGGCCACCTCCATAGAAAGCAAAGCAGAACAAAACACAAGCAAAAGGGATGAGAATGGTGGCACACAACTGTAATCCCAGCACTTTGGGAGGCCGAGGAGGGCAGATCACTTGGGGTCAGGAATTCAAGTCCAGCCTGACCAACATGGTGAAACCGCATCTATACTAAAAATACAGAAGGTAGCTGGGCATGGTGGCGCATGCCTGTAATCTCAGCTTCTCGGGAGGCAGAGGCAGGAAAATTGCTTGAACCTGGGAGGCAGAGATTGCAGTAAGCCAAGATCGCACCACTGCACTCCAGCCTGGGTGACAAAGTGAGACCCTGTCTCAAAAACAAACAATCAAAAAACCACACACACACAAGCAAAAGGAGACACGGGTATACCTACACACCCTATGGATTTAAAACTCCATGTCAAACTCCAAGTGTTTTTTCCACCTTCAACTCTGAATTGAGGAAAAAAATAACAAAATGAACACTTTTCCATAGTTAGGTGCTAGCACCAATAGACTCATTTGTTACATTTTAGGACCTTTTTGAGAGTGAATCTGATGGTAGGTGGATGGGATTGATTAAAATGTTTTAAGGAGTCCCATGTATATTCAAAAATCTTGTTTTATAATTTTTGAAATCTATAATTTCATACTGTGCCAATAGACAGATCACTTCTTAATCAGTGATATTATTTAATCTTTGATATTTTACATCCAACAACCTTTTTAAGCCTTAATGTTTAAAGGAGGTTTTGGAAAATATACTGTTACAAATAAAGTTGGTTGGTAACCTGGAATATTTCACTCAGTGTTCAAATGACATTTTGTGTCTTAATAAATCCTTCTATCAAAACAAATGTAAGAATACAAAAGAGCATTAAACCTTTCAGAAACTATGTTGCACGGAAAAAAATAAAACACAGCCCCCATATTTTTCTATTAATAAATACATGACATTAATATAGTAATATAACAAATAGAATATATTAAATGAGGAAAATATATGTTTCAAAAGATGGTTCACATGCATTCTCAAGAAAAATTCGAAACATTTAAGCTTTTTACTTAAAGGAAAAAAGAAAAACAGAGACTTCAAAGAAAAGTGTACCCTAAATCAACCGTTTACTTATTCAGGTAGAGAAGATAATCACATATTCTTAGACTCTATGTCAAAATTCTTAAAGTCACTTGTCTCCATAAAAATAAATTTTATTCAGGTAGGTTCAATGGAAGTAGCTATTTTTGTTGACAACCTGGTGTGTTCGAGGAATGTTGCCTAAACTGTTGCTAAGCCTTACCGCCACCCTGCAAAGTGAATTGTGCAGCGCACATGATACAAATGAGAAAATGGAAGCTCATAGGCAAAAGGCATTTGCAGGAGGTCCAGAAAGCAGCTACCTCCCCCTCAGGACCCTGACCACATCACGGGTGGGTGTCACCTGTGTCCACATTAACCAATACCCCATAGCGGGAGAATATGATATTGGGACGGGAGGTTGTGAATATGCACCACAAAGATCCTTGAAAGGCTATGTAAGGACTTTCAAATTTTGATAAACTTTGCCAATCAATGTAACCAATGCAAGAATATAATTAATATCCCTTCCTTGTCACCCCCAAAGGATTCTGGAAACATAGTAATTCAACTGACATTTATTCATCCCTTTTTCTGTTCTCTTTGTGGCTATTCATTTGTTCTTCATCTGTTCAACATACACAAATATATATTAAATACTCAGCAGGAGCTAAGTCTTATCTTTCCTCTTTCTTCATTGAGCTAAAACAAGGATGAGCTTTCAAAAAGGGAGATGTTTCTTTAAAGGCTATCAACTCATTCCCAACTACAGTGGTGGTTTCTCACCAACTTTAGTTAATACTAGTGCCTGGGTTCTTAAAACACACGCTGCTTGGTTCAGGCTATTAGGTCAATTGGCTCCTCTTGAGTGTGAAATATAACTTTTGGTCCTTTCTATATGGAACGAAATAACGCGCTGATTTCATGTGCCCCGACACTTCCATCTCATCTTGTAATTATTTTGAAATTGTTTTCTTGGAACATTGTTTTGAGAGTTTTGAGGATTCTGAGTTCAGTCAGCAAAGGTGAACTTTGAAAGTCAAAGCATGCTACAGCAAACCGAAAAGGGTGTATTTGGTGAGCGGTTGGAAATCACATAAGCACAAAGGTTTTCCTGGCCACATTACAGACCCTATTTGTCAGTTTTACACACCTTCTTTACCTGTAGCGGTGGAGAGATCCTGGCTTGCAAAATCATAAAGGAATTTATAGACTTTATGGAGATTTATTTAAAAATGAGGTGGGGTGGGGTCGCTGCTAATTCAGAATGTATGAAGAGTGAACTTGGGTAAAAGGCAGTGCAGTTGTTGGGCTGGAAGCCAGAACTCAGAATCATTGTAATTGTAGATGAAACAATAATTATTTGTGATTGCTTGCTAATCAGCGAAACCAAGGAAGAGACTGCTGACAAGTGCTAGCTAGGTAATTAAGGTGAAGCACTGTATTTGCATACATTTACACTTTGATCATTGTTTGCAAGATTCTCTCTCCAGAAATAGTCTTGGCTTCTTTGAAGATGCAGGCTAAATCAAAGTAGAGGGTAGGAGTAACTGCTGTACATCAATAATGCTTAAATTTCCCCCAACCCCATAGACAATTATCTAAAGACTCTCTTAATTTTAAGATCAGGCTCATCTTCTGTTTTTATACTATTATTTAATATAACTCATTAATAGTTGTTTTTTGGCATCTTCAATCCATATTGAAGTTTGGAACTTTGCAAACACATTCAATGTGCGTGTCAAGATGTGTTGTTATTGTTGATACAAAAAGTCTTGTATTCCCTGTCCACTTGCTGAATGGCCTGTTCTAACATTTATGCAGAATCTGGCATTACCACTTTAAACTAGGAGTCAAATAGTTTACATTAAGTGAACGCAATACCAAGTAAATGTTTTATGCACGATTGAGACTCTAGTTTTACTAAACTTGACATGTGGATTTCAAATTTAGAGTAAAGCATAATCGAATAGGAACCTTGCCCAGGATACCCCATGTGAAAATATTTGAATATGTGGTTCAGACTTTCTTTTTCTAGTTGTATGATCTTGCACAAGATCATACATTTGTCTATTCCTTAGTTTCCTTATTTAGCAAATTAAAGAATTGGCCCCCAAATATCCCAGTACCATTGAGATCTCCTCCAATGCCTATAGCCAGCAATAATCGTGGTAATTGTATATATTTTGTATTGTTTATATGTGTATTATATATATTTTGTATTATGTATGTGTGGATTATATATATTTTGTATTTTCTATATGTCCGTATGTATACATGTATATATGTGTGTGTATATATATATGTATGTATAAAATCATTCTAAAATTCCATTGGTTTGGTTAACAAATTATTGGCAGTTTATAATTTCTTAAGAATTTACTTTGTTCTTGTAAACAAATATTTCATTACTAATCCTAACAGGTAATCATTTTTCAATGGTGGAGCTTTGCAAATGGACTTTAGAGGCCAAGTACACCAACAGACAATGGTAAGACCATATATGACAACAGATCTCTGTCCTACCACCCATTCAGCACCCAGTTCTGGGATCCAAACTACAATCTCTGCAACAGTCATCCCCAGCAATCAAGACTTCATCCATTTCTGCCAGCTTTCCTATATTTTTCACCTCTTCCAACTCAGAACCAACCAGGGAAGGTGAAATATGCTCCCCAAACCAATGACATGAGATGCCCCACTTTCGGACAGCTCACCTGAAGTTCCCCCATGCCAGCAAACTCCAAACGTAGCACATCCACAGCCTTCTCCTTTTGTTAGCGGTGGAAGAGATCCAAGTTACCTTGAGTTGCCAGCAGCGAATCCATGTGTGTCTGCAGCAACTTCAACCCTTGCCTCCTCAGAAGAAAGAATTTGACTGAGGAGCATAAAGCAGAAAAAGAGACCAAGGCAAGTTCTAGAGCAGGAGTGGAAGTTTATTAAAAAGGCTTTAGAACAGGCAAGAAAGGAAAGAACCCTTGGAAGAGACCCAAGTGGGCGCCTGAAGGTCAAAGAGAAAAGAGGAGAAACTTTAATCTTGAAGCTGGACTTTATAGGCTCCTCTCTTTCCCATGATTCTCCCCTTAGGGTGGGCCTTCCATCTGCACAGTGTCCTCCTTACCCTTGGGAAATGAGCATGCGCAGTGTGTTTAGGGAATTGTATGCATGCCCATCTGAGGATTTCTTCCTTCTTCCAGTGGAGTATACCTGGAAGGTCATACTTCACCATATTTTGTCTCTTAATGTGCATGCCCAGGAAGTTGCTTCATCCTGGGGCCTGCCTTTAGTTAACACTTTAATGTTAACAGATGTGGACCAGCAGCAACTGGCCTCTTCCTGGTGCTGGCAATTTATCCCTTTTAGAGAAGCAGTGCCATAATTGCTGAACCATCACCTGATATTTCCAGTGGGGGTGGCAGGGAGAGTCAGCTCATGCCTGACTACCTGTAACACTTTAAAGTATTCCCACTCCCCAGTGGCCTTTGAGTCTCTGCCAAATGCAAGTGATAGTGCCGGACTCCTTTGCTAGAGCAAGCTCTGACTAAAAAGTCTCTGCTCTCATTTTGGAAAGAAGGGAGAAGTCTTTATTTATTTCCACAAACTTAAGATGGTTTTTGATACAGATGGATAGAGTAGGTACAGGCTGAATGTCTCACTATAATTATTATTGACACGGGCTAATTTTCATATTGCACTATAGCTTTTTCTATTTGGGGGAAATAGGGAATAATCATGGTTAACTTCTCGAAGAATAAAAGAGTAATGTTTGCTGTTTGTTTTTTTAATTAAAAATTCAGCACCACTTTCCCAGAAAACCCTGTCTTGTCACTTGCTGTTGTTGTTTTTCTCTGGTGTATCTAAAGAGTTGTAGCAGAAACTGTAGTCAGCAAGGCAAAGAGTGAGCACGGGTGTAGAACTCAGGGAGTTGAGGAAGACGTAGGAAGTGAATAGTCAGTCATTTTAACAGCCATTCAGGAAGTGAACAGTCAGCCATTGTAAGAGTTGATTTTGTACAGAAACAAACTCTGAGAGTGATGTATCTAATACCTCCCCAGAGGAAATTTTAGCAATTGGAAGGCAATTTATCAGATGGTTTTGGGGAAAGGTGAGATTCAGGGAACATATATTCAGCTGAATAGGAGCTTTTCTTTGTGCAATTTGCTACATCTCAGTGCTGCCCATGGATGATCAAGGTGTTTAACTTCAGGAGTTCTTTGTGTGGAGTTATTTTGTCTGGGTTTTTTATGCTGTAGCATCATGAGATCCCAGGCATCCACCTCTGAAGGCCTTCTCCCTTATAATGTGTTCTCTTACCTGTGGGCATTTGTAAGAAAACGAATAGAAGATGAAGCACTCTAGTTAGACATGTGTGATGTCTCTCACCATCCAGGTTTCTGTGAGAAACTAATGAAGGCCCTTTGGTGCTGTCTGTTCTGAGAGACAACCCTTGGTCTCTCCAGGAATTTCACTGAAACAGGACGTGGGTGCTTTGAAGAAGCCAGGAATTGTATAGTTTAATGCTAAGGCAATTTAAGCAAAAGAGACTCAAGAACAAGTTGTGAATTTGATCCCTTGGAAAGGAAAAGACAGACAATGTTTCTGAAAATACAAGCTTTTGAACATAAAACAGAGAAATTGCACGAAAGCAATCTTCTATGTTTGATGTTAATTTCCATTTCTGTTTCAACCGCTCCTTCAGATAAAATTACAGTGGAGCTTGCCTTTCTATTTAACCAGTCTCTGGATACAAAGTCACCTGAAATCCTCAGGTATTGACAGCCTTTGAAATATCGCTTACAGAAAAGGCACCTCTAAAACATATGTATCTTGTGTTTCTTTGTAAAAAGAAATGCCAGTAGGTCATTAGGTCAGTATCTACCTGGCTAGCCATCCTACCATTTGACATTAAGGTTGATCAGAAAGAAAGGGCATTGCTCAACCGCTCTTTAAAAAGTCCATTGAGATATTTTTAGTAAAAAAAAAATTTGGTAAACAAGGATAGGAATTTAGGATATTTGCCCACTGATTCCCATCTCCTATTGGTTTGAAGGTGGTTCTCAGGGTTTTAACTTCCTAACATGAATGTCTTTTTTTCTTTTTTTTTAAGATTCAGAGGGTACGTTTGGAGGTTTGTTACATGGGTATATTGCATAATGCGGGAATTTGGGCTTCTATTGAACCCATCATCCGAATAGTGATCATACTACCCAATATGTAGTTTCTTTTTACCTCCTTTCCTCTCTCACTCTCTCTTTATAAAAGTCTTCAGTATCTATTGTTTCCATCATTTATGTCCATGAGTACCCTTTGTTTAGCTCATGCTTGTAAGTGAGAAAATGGTGGTATTTGACTTTCTGTTTCTGCATTAATTCACTTAGGACAATAGCCTCCAGCACTATGCATGTTGCTGCAAAGGGCATGATCTCATTCTTTTTTATGGCTATGTAGTATTCCATGGTGTATATGTACCATATTTTCTTTATTCAATCCACCATTGATGGGTGCCTAGGTTGACTCTACGACTTTGCTGTTGTAGATAATGTAAAAAAATAAAACCTATGGCATATTGGCATTCTTGGCCTGCACTTCTATAAGCTGAAGTGGAATGAAGCCATGGAACAGGACAGAGATTGTCAAAGGCGGGCAGAGGTAGTGTTCCTGGAGCTGTTCACTTCAACAGTGCTGAAATCAGAGGCAAACAGAGGATGCCAGGAGGGTCCCTGTGTGAGACAGGGCTCATGCTCTTCTATGAGATAAACATATTCTGGCTTGGAGAAACATAAGTGAAACAGTAATAAGGTAAAATATATTCATAGAGAACTTAGTTATCTGGTTTTTTTTCACAATTAGAATGAATGAAAGGAAAAATCAAAATCTAAGGTTAGAATAGTGATCTGGAATGAGCCTGGGTTTCAAAGTCATAAAGATCAGACTTTGTAATCAAAGGAAGCTTAAAATAAAGAACAAGCATCATACTCGTCATCAAAATGAGAATTAGCTCTGTCAATGACACTCTTGTGCTCTGTGAAATTTGACATTCAGAACAGGAGAATGAAAGGAAAGGATGGCAAAGATGGGACAAGGCTGTGGCGTTTGTCAGAGGGAGAAAGAACC
>NW_026652282.1:4170412-4243813 GCF_009828535.3 Hylobates moloch
GACATATCCTATCCCCAAGTAACACACAGCATTAAGTAAGAAAGTGTACCTTTCTGTTTCTCGGGAACATGCCACACGTTAATTAGCAGCTGGACTTGTCTGAGGGTCACTTAAGTGTTACATCACCACCAACTGTCAATACTGTCTTCTGTATTGATTTCCACTGGATGGCATATTTTCTGCAGTGCAGGGATCTTGGCTTTTAATTTGCACTCCTTTTTTCATTCAGTTCCCAATTTACAGAGTGTCAAGATGTTAGCAACTTCAACATAGCTTGTCAAGGCTCTTTCAGCATTTTAGGTGTATCTCCATTGTAGCATGACACTATTTTATGATTATTCATCTCTGCAGCTGTCTGTCTGTTAGCCTGTGAACTCTTATGGTATTTATTCTTGTATCTTTCTCTTCCCATCTAACTTCCGCCAAATCTGCATATACAGATCCACACATCATACTGACTGTATTTCTGGACTAGTAGAAGACCCTACTTGTCAAATGCCTCAAATAATGGCACCCCATCATTTCTCAAGCTGTTTGGGATCTGATATAACAGAAGTAGGCAATCACGTATTGATTAGGTATGTAAATATGACTTACCTCTTGCTTAGTCTGGAGAGGCTATGGAAAAGAGGTCAGGAAAAAAGAGCCATCTGTAAGAGGATTCCTTAGCTGGAAGATGAATGCATTGGCATTCTGTTTATAGGATGTATCTTTTTGTATCTTTCATCTCAAATTTCCTGTCACTCCCATGGGAATACTTCTTGTCTTTAAGAAAAAATTCCAAACATCTTTGATTCATCAAGCTAATACCCTGTGGACCTCAGATAGTGTACCTTATAGACTTCATGGAATGGCACACACCTTCCCCTGAAAGTCAGAGCTAAAAATTAGCCAGTATCTGCACTTTTCCCCAAACCCTTAAGCCTAGACCCAATTTCTGCAAGGAAGGATGGAGCCTTACTTGGACATGCCATTTCCAGATCTCTGTAGCACCTCTTATTGATATTTCATACTCAACCCTTGATTCCATCTAGCCTTTTTTCTTTCCACTAGTTCCTGCTAATGCGAGCCTTCTCTTTTCATTCCTATTATGCATTCTTTGATAGTGGGCTGTGTCATGGATTGAGAGCGCCTGGTGGAGCCCTGGATACATGGCAGTTTTTCAATAAACAGTTGTCGGCGGGTAGCCCTGAGAGTGTGAATTATGAGTGCTAGCAAAAGGCAAGGTTCATTTGCATAATTATAAGCTAAAGAACGGCAGAGGAAATGAGGTGCCGAACTGCTTTGGAATTGTTCTGGCTGCTCCAATATAGTTCACATTAACAAATTTTAGTGTTAAAATTTAAATATTCCGAAATGTAAATATTCCAAGTGGATATTTCTGGAAGTGATATGTGTTGTTGTGGAAGGGGTTACAATAACATCCCAACACACCCCAGCCAGTCTGCAACATCCCAGCAAATGCAATTAAAGAGTGCTAGGAAAACGTTCTAGGTACATCCAGCTTTGGATTAAACATGGCTGATACCATTTTACTGAGGTTCTTAACAGATAAAAAAGCTCCTTGTGGATAAACTTTTTAGCGGGTATGTGAAACTCAAGGCTTCACATACGTACATACATAAAATTATGTATGTGCATCTGTGTATTTAAAGGAGTTATACACGTCATCAAATTCTTGAAGGGAGGTGTTTCGAGAGAATACAGGGGAAAGGATGCACTGTTTTTCCAGAGACCTGTTTATTCTCTGGGCTGATTCTAGAGGTAAAAATAAAACCCCAAAACAAAAAACGCTACACAGTTTGATCAGAACACTAAGATTCTCACCCAAGCAGCTTTGATGTCCAAAGTTTGTTTAGAATCCAGCTTATCGATTCAGTAGTTCTAGTAAGTTTAACATACATAGCAACACTCAAGACTGGAAAGGTTCCTTGGGGTCTTTACATAGGCTGTCTACACAGTCTTGCTTCCATGAGAAAGTAGCAAACTGTCTTTTCAGCATTCTTTGCCACTAGCAAAAATCTCTGGATTATCCAAGTTGTCAATTGGCTGTGCTGACCTGTCAGTTCACAAAAGGGTGATTATAGGAGGTATTAGTCAAAGCTTTGCTTTTTCTCTTTTCTGAACTTCTTCTCCCTGGGCTATACCCTTTTCCTTTCGAATTCCTCTTTAGAACTCCATTCTACAGAGAAGCTGCTCTTGGAACTGTGAGGCTCCCTGAAGACATCCAGTGATGGATTGGCAAGAACACGGAGCCCTGCCTGACTTTATTCTGCTTTTTCCTGTGACCAATTTAATTCAATTTCACTGGGCAAGCAGTTTTTTCTCCCTAACACCTTTTATAGATCAATCATTCTGTTACAAATCATGACCATATAATTCATAAGAGCTTAGCATTGTTCATTTTGGAGACTGGAAGGCGATTATGCGTTGCAATTATTATAGTGCATTTTTTCAAATACAGGTGCTTCATGCATTGCAGGATACCAGGCATAAAACAAGATCAATTTCCAAACATCAGACAAAGACCTTTAAAACTTTGTCAAATGCAAGAGCAATTATGTGGTAATAACAGGAAAAACAAAACAAAAACAAAAACACACCTTATATAGTCCGAAGTCTTCAAGGGAAACAAACACTCCTGTCACTAAATTGGGGGTTTGATAGTGTGGTTCACAGACCCCGGGGAGTCTCTGAACACTTTCAGGGGTTAAGCCAAAACTATTTTGATAATAATGCTGAGATAATATTTTTCTTTTTCCTACTGGGTTTCTTTTGTACTGACAGTGCCAAAACAGTGCAGGGTTAAGCTGCCGTTACCTTAGCACAAATCAATTCAGGGATACTAAACTGTGCTAGTTGTCACAGTATGGTTCTCTGCTATGCACTAGTAGTTTATAAAAAGCCAGTATCACTGAAGAATGTCCCTGATGAAGCACAAAATAATCTTAATTGTCTTCAACCTTAATCCTGGGGTAAACATAGATTCAATATTTGGTATGACAAGATAAGAACTGTGCACAAAGTAGTTCTCCAGATACCAAAGTGTCATTTCGTGTATGTGTGAAGGAAAGCCCTTGTGCAGATGTGGGAGGTGTGTGCTAAATTTGCCACTTTTTAGAGGACGCACAATTTTCATTTGAAATAATGACTGCACATAAACTATTGTCCTTTGGACTTGAGGATTTGGTCGATATTTTCTTGAAAGTGACCAAAGTGAGTCACTTTGGTCTCTTTCAATATATTTCAAGGATATATTCCGATGATAAATTCCTGACAGTAATTGTCAATGATAATGTTTGACAGCTTTCCAATACTTAAAGACTTTTCTGAGATGATGAATGGTGATATTGACCAGCAAGATATTTTTAATACTACATAATGAAATGTGTGAGTATGTGGAAGATCTAAATAAACTTACTGTAACAATATTTTTTAAATGAAGAATGCATTGTGATACAAAATCATGCATGGCTAAAAGACCCATTTTAAAATATGTATTTATTTTTTTAGGCTGGTCAAGTGAAGCTAAGAGACCCATTTGAAGTACTCATTTAAATCCATATATCCATGGATTTTAATACACCAGTGTGATTATGAACACTGAAGACAGATTCCAAATTTCAACTAATCTTTAAAAATCTTCTCTTTCTAGATTTTGGGTATAGAGTCAAAGAATGTCCACAATCATCTGAAAGGTTATTTAAAGCCTCCTCTCTTTTCCAAATACATATCTGCACAAGACTGGATTTTGTTCATAGACTCCAACCAAAACAAAATATGACAAAAGATTGCTCGCAGGAGCAGGTATTAGAATCCCACCGTTTCTATTAAGAGATTTGCAAAAGTGTAAATCAATAGCACCCTTCTCACTTTTTAACTTTGCTTTGTAAACTACAAATGTGTTATTTATGTTATGACATAGCATTACTCAGTCCATATTACAGAAATGTCTCAGTTTCAATTTCCAAGGTGGTAAATAACAATAAATATATGCTCTGGGTGTCCTTCAAAGCTCTTTGGGGTCCTCGATAATCTTTAGGGATATAAAGGTGTTCTGAGACTAAAACTTTCAAGCTTTAAAATAATGATCCTGAAACAGAGTCAATCATTAAAATCAATGGAGCAGTTTTCTAGGTGTGTAATCTTTGGCTCCAGCTTTTGAAAATTCTAATTCTGGGGTGTGATTCAAGCCAAGTGTCACTAACCTTGCCAGGGTAAATGTACTCACTGTGGTATTTAGAGGCATGATTCGTGGGATAAGCTTTGAAAATAAAATAGAAATTTCATACTGTACCATGCTTTTTGAAAATCTTAAAGAATATGCTAATTTATGCTTTCTACACTACTGGTTTTTAGATTTCCTAATATAAGTGGACATGGCTATTGTTCGGGAAACTATAAATGATCTTTTGTTGCTGTTCTTTCATGGGACTTCATTGCTACTTTATGTTTTTAACAGGCGGGTGGATCAGTCTCTTGTATAATGGCACATGTGGGCTTAGAGTCATTTTACTTAGATCCAATGATTAGAATATGAAATGGTTTTTTTTTCTTTTTGTCCATACTTGGTTTATTCGGTCAGGCATAAAACACAAATGTTGCTTACCAAACTAGTTATAACTAAACAAGAACAGCTTGTTAAGTGCTGTCTATCCAATTAAAGAAAACAGAGTACATTTTTAAAGACATAATTTCTTTATAATTCCTATGTTATTCATCTTCTTGTGTGAAACTAAATAAATTGAGGAATGAAGATGAACATTTTGTTTCATAATCTAGAAAAATGACTTAAAGAATAATTAATAGTGGTAAGGAGAGGAGGTAAAATGATTTGGGTTGAATTCACAAAAGAAAGGATTTATCATAAATGCCTTGGAGAAACAGAAATGCGTTCTGGAAAAGAATTCACCAAGATTCAATTTGATTGAAAAAACCTTTGCACACCTGCAGTGTATTCTACCACAAGACTATGATTGAGAGATGCATAGAATATAGTTGGTTTTTTTTTCAAGAATTTCAAATCTAGAACAAGGATTAGAAAGTTGGAGACCATTGCACATAATTTGAAATATTCTAGAAGTGTTTCCAAAACATGACTAGGGAAGCATTGCACTTTGGAAATCATGAGAAAGGATGTTAGACAAGATTAAGCAGCAGCAAAAAATGAAAAAAGAGGTAGGATTTAGGGTAATAAATGCCATAGGGCAAACTTGATACAAATGGAAATGTATGAGAGAAGGAGTTACATCATCTTAGCAGTGATTGCGGGGGACCGTGAGGTTTGTAAGGAAGAGGGAAAGTGAGTAAAATTGTTCTATGATTTTCAGGAGAGACAACTGGCCATCTTTGAGATGACTCTGTAGGGGTGGAAACAGAAGCAGAGATACTTGAGTCTTAGAACAGATTTTGAGGGTATCCCACATTGCAAGCTTTGATATCAGGATTCACAAAGGCTCCTGAATCTACTTTTAGATTTCATGCAATTTAGACCAATCTCCAATTACCAGCCTGCAAAGAACTTCATGTCAGCCTGCTTTTCCTCAACAGGAAATGCAATTCCTGTGGCATGTTCTTGGCCTGACAGTTATTGGTGGGTGTGAAAGACCCCTGAAATCTTCCTAAAGAAGATGGGTCGCCTTTCCTGGGAGGCCATTTCCATGGTCACTTGTGGCATTTTATTATAGAAGAGTATTTCTTTCAACACCCACAGAGTATGGAATGTTGACAAGGCTTACAAAAACAATTTGCATCCAGTTTTGACCTGGAGGAACTTCATGGAATACGGTTAGTTATGATGAGGTTGCCTACCAAGTCCAGAAAAACCATCTACCCTTGCCAGATGAACTGGTCAACTTCAGATTCAGAGCCAGGGTTTCTATTGGTGCTGTCATTCTACAAGGTTATTATAGCTAAACTTGCTTCACGTTTTGGCAGGTAGGCTCTGCCAGTGAAGAAGACTCAAAGATGATATTTATGGCTCACAATCTCAAGGATTTTATAGGGTCCTGCAAATTTATTTAGATGTGGGATTCCAGACCAGGCTCTGCAGCAAAGACACATGGGATTGTTTTTGTTTATGGTGTGCTGGATTTTATTAGGTTGGTGCAAAAGTAATTGCAGTTTTGGCCATTAAAAGTAATAGTCATTAAAAGCAATTACTTTTGCACCAACCTATACTCATCGATTTATATTTATGTTGTCATTCTTGGGACAGAAAACATACTTTATGAAAATAATGGATCGCCTTTCTCTAATTGATTGTAAGAAATATCTCCTTGACTCTTGGGTTTGGTATACATTCTTCTATAATAACAAATGGTATAATTGTTTGGAAAATAAAAACTTTATCATTGAAAAAGCAGAACAATACAAAATAAAACACACACACACACACACACACACACATACACACACACTCCAAACTGAAGTATCATATACTTCACAAAATGTTTACAAAGTCATGCTAATGCAGATACTCCTTTAATTCAAGGTTCTTTTAAAAACTTAAGACAAGAATTATAAAATAATGTTAAGTGCCCAGTGTGGCAACATATTTGATTATCCAGGGGAAATGAATGATTTCCTAGGAACATATAAACTTCCAAAATTAATCTACACAATATAGAAAATCTTAGTAAGTTTAAAAAATCTGTCGTTAAAAATGGCAGTTGATGGGTTTACGGATGGGTTTATGTCTGATTTACATGTATCCCTTTATTAATAATTCAGTGCAATGTGTACCAGTATTTCTAAATGTGCTACAGAGTGCTGGTCAACCAAAAGTATCAGCCTCAACTGGGAGCTAGTTAGAAATCATAGACTCAGGACCCGCATAGGGATAACTGAGTTGAAACACAGCACTGGGGATGGGAGCAGAAATCTGTAATTTAAAAAGCTTTCTAGGTGCCTTGTGCATGCTTAAGTTTGAGAAGCACTGGTTTAAAATTTTCTAGACAATAGAAAATACGTAAACTATCCAAATTCGTTTTATACATGAGTATAACATTGATGAAAAATCAGATGGTAAGATTAAAAGAAAATAAAATAAATTATTTTTTATTATGAACACAAATGAAAAATTCTGAATAAAATGTTGGCAGACATTATGCAAGTCTAGCTCCAAAGAATAATATATTATAATCAAGTAAAATTTATTCCATAAATGATAAAAGGCTCAATATCAGCAATTACATCAGTATAATTGATAACAAAAATTGAAAGAGAAAAAACACATAACTACATCAATGGATGCCGTAAAGGTGTTTGATAGATAAAACAGCCCTTACAAATAAAAAATCTAAGTGAAATAGATATAGAAAGAAGCTGCTTAAGTATGATAAATATTATTTACCCATAATAATCATCAGTCTAACAGCAACATTCTGAAAAATTTATTTTACAGTTAAGTACAGAAATGAGATATTAGTTGTCATAACTATTCTCAATTTTTTGGTTTATTTTAGATGATAAAACAGAAAAAAAGGAGATAAAATTTATGGCAAGATTAGAACATGAGGCAAAATTATTTATATTTGCAGAGTATTTTTGGAAACTGATAAAAACTAACTAGAATTAAGTAAACCTTGTCAGGTTGAATTAGAAACATCAACACAAGTTAAACACACAAGTCAATAGTTTTTACCCCATGGTGATAATAATCTCTTTAAGGAATTAAAAAAAAACTCATAATAATGTAGAAAATAATTAATTCATGGAGAGTATGCTAATAAAAAGATTTATAATTTATATGCAGAAATCTGGACAATCTTGTTAAGTACAAAATACAAAATCTGAACATATGTAGAGATAGTTCATTGTCCTGGATCTGAATATTTAATTTTATAAATACATAAATATGTAAACTAGATGCATTCCAATAAAAATCCCAATGAGTGGGGAGAAGGAGAGGAAATTGATTACATATTCTTAATGTTCCAATAAGAATCTTAGTTAGCTTACCTTAAGAGCGAAAGGTCTTGTGAAAAATAATGGTGTTTATACCATGATGTCTGCGAGTTTGGCTTCTGTGCATGTGTGCATGTGCATAATTCAGCAGAAATGAACACTTAGCATGAAGTCCCTGCTATTTAAAGCAAATAATATTGGTGAAGAAATGGATAAATATATTAATTAACCTGAAGAGATTACTGATATATGTATGTGCTTACACATACATACATATATATATACTTATTAAATATATAACATATATATTAAATACATATGTAATCAAGGTAACAGTATAATTCAGTGGAAACAAACTGATATGGTTGATTTCATTGATAAGTAGCTCTATCACGGAAAAAATTCTTTATACCTGCATTGTTACAGCCAATAATATTTACAAGCAAATTACACATGGGTTTGATGATTAATGAAAATATCTATACTATTAGAAGAAAATTGAACAGATGAAATTGTTGATCCTGGAGTCATCTTTTTATCTTCCCTTTTGTTATATAAACTAATTTTCAGTCATTTTTCTTATATTTCTAGTCATTTTATTTCAGGCCTTTTGTTGTTAGTGGAAGGCATTTTTATTGTTACATTGGACAAGAAAAGATGTCTACTAAGCCTCCAACACCACAGAATTTCAAGGCCTCAATTTTGTAGTCAACAAGCTGTAAATTATATTTTGAGAAGTTACAAATGCAAGTTATTCACATGTAATTACTTACATATACATTTAAGGATAAAAAGGAGAGACAACACTTTAATGTCAGTTGATGCACAAAAAGCACAGTATAAAGAATATTTAATTTTTCCTACTCTCTGAAAAGGTCTAGGTCATGTGATTTGTGCCTGTCGCACGAAATAGTACAAAATATAAAAGTCATGGGGGATAGATGCTAATAAAAGGATTTATAGTCAGTGCAAAGAAAAAAAAAGCAGCAGGAAACCCAATTTGCAACTTTACATAATGAAGAAAAGTGTTTGAATACCTACATAAAATGCAGAGATAATAGATTTGCTGGCAGGAGAAGGGAACATGGGTAAAAGAAAAAGAAATTTAAAGGAAAAATAAAACTGGATTGCTGACAGGTAAATTGATGGCCTTAAGTTAACAGCTCTCAGTAGTTCAACAATATTCACTGAGTATCCACAAAGTGTTGGGCCATGACTTGAGCTCTGTGTTGAGATGGAAGAAAATTGAAGAGTCACCAGTTACATAGATGTATATATTGAGTAAAGGAGAAGAGTAGAAGTTTAAGATGTAGAATTCAATTCTAGAACAATATTATAATTGTAGAATTGATTTATACGTAGTAAATTTTAGCACTTTTGATCCACATTTGCAACAGAAAGAGAAACATAATGAAGGAATTAGGAACACTCTACTTCTGCTCAAGAAAGATTAACAGCTAAGGGAATTGCTATAACACTGTAAACAATTAGCTGGAAATACATGAAACTATGATTTTCAGACTATGGACAACAGGAAACATGACGGTGATTTTTGAGATGAAGAACACCAAAGGTCAGCACTCACATGGCCCCAGCTTATTGCCTAGGGTACTTTCTACGCTCCAACGCAAGGAGGAGAAAGCTAAATAGCTGGTGATTTTGCTGAACTGATGACACAGAGACCCAAGTTAAAACTGTTAGGAGGCTGAGGTTGCTGAGATTTGCGCGGCACAGCGCTGGAGGGGAAGGATAACTACAGAGAAATAGCCCCTGGAATCTATAGAGCAGTCTCTAGCCACCCTCTCTGTTCAAATCTCTACAATATTGTAGAGAACCAACCGAAGTGAGTCCACTGGATGAGTCCCTGAATTCCCACCGGAATGAAAACAGTTTTTGTTCACACCAGCCAGAGTGCAGAGATCTCATAATACACAGGAGTCATCAACAGCTTCAAGACAAAGACTGAGAGAAAATACTCACCAAATAAACTGTGGATCAAAGACTGAGAACTATGATCTATGAGCAAGTTTTACAGCTCACTAATGAAAAGACAAATTATTGCATTAAAAAGGCAAAAAAATTAAACAACTCTCAGAAAAACATAAATAAATGGCCAATATGCACATGGAAAATAACTCAGCTTCCTTGGTCATCAGGTATATGCAACAAGATTCCACTAGACACCCAACATCCCAACATTAAAATTGAAAAGACTGACAGTGTCAATGTTCATGATGACATGAAGCAAAAGGAGTTTTTTTTGGTATTTTTTTTAGCAGAGTTGGGGGTTTCACCATGTTGGCCAGGCTAGTCTCAAACTCCTGACCTCAGGTGATCTGCCTGCCTCAGCCTCCCAAAGTCCTGGGATTACAGGAGTGAGCCACCGTGCCTGCATGCAAAAGGAACTTTTATATACATTTAATGAGTGTAGAATTGTACAATGACTTGGGAAAACTGCTGGAAATTACATAAACTTCTAGATATGACCCAAGACCTAGCCATTCCACTCCTATTTACCCAAGATAAATGAAAACTTATATCCAAAAAGACTAGTACAAGAAAATTAAAAGTAGCTTTGTTTATAATAGGTTGAAAAATGGAACTGGCCCAGGTATCTATGAACAGGAGAAAGGGAAAACAAACTTTGCTATTTTAATACACTTGGCAATGAAGGGACACAAGCTGTTGATACACATGACATGGATTATTTTATTAAAAATATGCTGAATGAATAAAGGCTTGACCAATGACCATCCACTGTAGGATTCCGTCTTTATGAGTGTCTAGAGCAGGCAAAACAATACCTGTTGGAAAAATATCAGGTCAGCATAGTGCTTGCTGGGGCAGTTGTGGATGTTACTGAAAACTGACACAGGGAAACTCTGGTGAAGACTGTGCTCTCCACTTTGGTAGGAGTTTGGTTTACACAGTGTGCTTTTGTCTCTTTATTAAGTGCATGCTTAATATTTATGTATCTCTATCAGAAACTGTGTCCCCTGGAGTGAGACCATCACTGTTTGCCATCATGTAGCTGTTTCCTTTGGAGCCACTCAGTCATCGACTGCTTTCCCTGGAATGAGGGGAATACCCAGTCATTGGTCATCAATTGTTTCTGCTGGACCAACTCTGTCCTGGGCTGTGTTCCCTCCACTGACTCAGTGACTGACTGTTATCCTTGGAGTGACTCAAGTGTCGACTGTCTTCCCAGGTCTGAGGAAATCACTTCCTGTCATCCTCTAAACAACTGTTTTCCTTGGAGTGACACAGTCATTCACTGTTTCTCCTGGATATCTCCCTGTCATTTCATCATCAATTTTTTCTCTAGATTAACTCAGTTCACCATCAACTGTGTCCCCTGGAGTGAATTGGTGGTCAATTATTTTCCCTGAATTGATTTGGTCATTGACTCTTTTGCCTGGACTGACTCTGTCATCGACTGTTGTCCCTGGAATGATTCGGTACTCAACTGTTTTCCCTGGACTGATTGGCCATCAACTCTTTTCCCTGGATTTACCCAGTCATCGACTGTGTTCCCTGAATTGACTTGGTATTCAACTGATTTCCCTTGACTGATTGGTCATCAACTCTTTCCTGGATTAATTCAGTCATTAACTCTTTTTCCTGGATTGACTGGGTACTCAACTCATTTCCCTGGAATGATTTGGTACCCAACTCATTTCCCTGATTTGACTCGGTACTCAACTGGTTTCCCTGGATTGACTTGGTACTCAGCTGGTTTCCCTGGATTGACACCATATTCAACTTGTTTCCCTGGATTAACTTGGTATTCAACTCATTTCCCTGGACTGACTCTACCCTGAAATGATTTGTGCCCTGGACTGTCTGGTATTCAACCCTTTTCCCTGGATTGACTCAGTCATTTGCCCTCATTTCCTGTTTTACTTGGAACAACTCAGTCATTCACTATTTTCCACACTGAGGGCATCTCCATGCCATCCTATCATCAATGGTTTCCCTGGACTAATTCAATCATAGACTCTAATCTCTGGAATGACTAATGATCACTATTTTCCAATCTCTGGAATGACTTATGATCACTATTTTTTCTGATGTGGCTTGGTAACTGTCTTTTTTTAATGAACTGAAGAGATCACACCCTGCCACCTCATCAGCTATTTATTTCCCTTGTTGTGACTTTGTCAGAGGCTGTGTTCCCTGGGCTGGGGTCATCTCCTCTTCTTTTTGTCATCAATATTTTCCCTGGAGTGACTCGGTCATCTCTTCTTTTCCCTGAACTGTTGTGTAATCACCTCTTTTCCCTGGATACCATCGATCGTCAACTGTTTTCCCTGGACAGACTCGGTTATTGATTATGTTCCCTGGAGTGACTCAGTCATTGATTGCTTTTCCTGGACTGATCTCTTCATCACCTCAGTCATCTTAGAAGGGAGATTGCTGGTAATAAAAGTATATTTTTATTTTCACAAATATGTACACAAATACATACACATATCTGTATACACATGTGTATCCAAGCCTCCTTCAGGAAAAGTTTCAGCCCTTCTGAGAATGCATAACAATGCCTCCCAAAGTTCATGTGTGGCAAAACTTTTAATTTTTCTCCCCAATATGATAGGGGAAGAATGGTGTCTGTGTTTCCTGTTGTGCTCATTTTACAATCAGTTTACATGGACTTCTTCTTCATGAATGTTTTTAATTTTTTTCCTGCCATTTTCAATTTTTTTAAAAAATGTGTTAACGTTAGCCCCTTTATCTATGAGGCAGCATATACAACTCTGTGCTGGGAACACTTGCTGAGAAATGCATCCTTGGGTGATTTGGCCCTTGTGCAATCACCCTACAGTGCATGTACTCAAGCCTGGATGGCACAGGTAACTGCATATCTGGGCTGTATAGTGTAGCCTGCTGCTCTTGGGCTACACCCCTGTGCAACCTGCGACTGCACTGAATACTCTAGGCAACTGTAACACATGTTACATGTGATATTTGTGCACCTAAACGTATCCAAACCTAGGTAAGGTAGGCTACATATACGGTATTATAATCTCATGGGACCACCGTCAAATATGTGGTCTGTCATTGACTGAAATATTCTTACATGGTACATCTCTATATTTCTCATGACTTTTTAATTGCGCTGTTTGCCCAGCAATTTTTTTTTAATTATATATTCAAATTTTGTATATTTGATTGCATTTGGATTTTGAGTGGTACTTAGAAACCTTTCTCCACACCGAGATTGTAGAAGAATTAATTCATTTTTATTCTAGTACTTACATAGCTGTATGTATGTTGGTGTGCATACCCCTAAGCATGTGTATGTGCATGTATGTTTAGATACATGATTCATTTGGAGTTTATTCCTGTGTATAAATAAACCATGGATCTAAATATATCATTTTCCAGGTGCTCCCACCAACATTTACTTAAAAATCCATTATTTCAGACACTGGGGTGCACACCTGTAGTCCCAGCTACTTAGGAGGCTGAGGCAGCGGAATGGCTTGAGCTCAGGAGTTCAAGACCCATCTAAGAAACATATTGAGACCCAGTCTCTAAATTAAAAATAAACATGATAAAGTAGCCAGCCGTGGTAGTGCATGCCTATAGTCCCAGATACTATAGGCTGAGTAAGGAGGATTGCTTGAGCCTGGAGACCAAGGCTGCAGTGAGCCATGATCGAGCCACTGCACTCCAGCCTGGGCAACAGAGTGAGACCCTTCTTTAAAAAATCCATTATTGCCCAGTGGTTTGAGCTGGGCACCACTGGGCAATAATGGATTGAAATAATAATAATTGAGATACCACCTTAATTGTATACTAAACTTCCTTCTGTACCTCTACCTGCTTCTAGATGTTCTCTTATATTCCCCTAGTCTTTTTGTCTTCTCATGCACCTGTAACATATCATTTTCATTATAGATGCTTAACAATGTGTTTAAAATCTGAAAAGGCTCGACTCTACTAAGGGTTTTTCTGGCTATTCTTGCCTGCTGGTTATTCCACGTAAAATTCCATGTCAACTACTGCATAAGACAATTTGTAATTTTCAAAAATTTTGATAACATTACTTTTATAAATTCACCCACTTAGAATTTACCTCTTTGTATTTTTGAGCCATCCTATTCAAAGATGATTTTCCTTTTGTTCATACTACTTTTATTTCTTTCAGGATATTTTAAAGGTTTTTAAAAATTATATAGAGTTTGCACAGTTCTTACTATGTTTATTCTTAAGTAGTATGTCATCTTCTTTGGTGTAATTGTACATGGACTTTTCTCTATGCAAATACTCTATAATTTTTTATTTTAGGGTTGTATTAATGACTTACATATGCTACTTTTATTGCTAATTTTACTGAATTATATTATTTTGTGAATTAATTTGAACATTAATTCTTTAAAGCTTTCCAGATATCATCTGAAAAATAATAGGAATTAATTTGTTTCTAGTCCGTATGCCTCTAATTGGTTTATTTTATTTCCTTGTTTAGAAAACACCTTCAGCATAATGTTGAATAGCAGTGGAGATATTTTACATTCTGGCTTGCATTTCTAGCATGAATCCCACTTGGTCACGGCATTTTTTTCAATGTGATATTGGATTCTATTTGGCAATATTTTATTTAGTACTTAAGCATCAGTATTCATAACTGATATTGGTCTGGAATATTCTCTCATTATTCACCTGCATACATTTTAAGTTAGCATTTAAATTTTTACATTATGAATTTAAATGTTTGAAACAACACAATTTTCAGTTGTGTATAACTTTGACATATTAAAATAAAATTCTTACATTGTTCTTACAAATGTATCCAACTGTATTTTCATATCATAGTGACTAGAATTTTAACCTCAATGTAATAGATTTTTTGAAAACATATTGATTATAATAATGTCCTTTCCTATATTCACGTATTTATAGAAATTGAAAATTTACCTTTTTTGATTCCTAAAATAGTAGTGACTCATATGTTAACATTTTATTCTGAGCTTTCATTGTATTTTTATTAATTATAATTTACCAAAACAAAAATATGTGTCACATCTCTATAAGTACTAAATATGTCTTGAAACATAATATTTTATGGGGGATAATTAAGAGCAAAAAATAGCAAGAAACTATATAAATCTTTAAACATCCAATTGAGCACCAATTATTTGGATGACTACAGGACTCAGTGGTACTCTCCTAGCCAGCCACAGACCAAGAGCTTCCACCATTGTTATTTAATCTGGAGTAAACCACTACCCACTGATGGCAAATCACCATCAGGAGTGGGAAGGTTATAGAACCTTTTTCTAAAACTTGTCTCATTAGGAACTCACACTACCTGGGACATTATTTAAGCTCTGAAGAACATGCTTATCCCACAGACATTCCATTCATATGAGATTTTTAGAACACAGTTGCATTATAGAGGGGTTTTATTGACTCAGGAATAATTATACATATAATTATTATATAAATAAAGTACACTTTACAAATGCAAAGGTGTAGCTTACTAGAATGGAATGTAAATAATGGACAAATATATACTAGATGATTATTAAAGTAAATATATCTACTGCAAATGTACTACTATTAGAGAAAAGAGTCTTCAAGGCAAATCTCACTAATAGAGACAGAGAAGGGCACTACATACCACATTCAAAAAAGACATTTTATTCGTCAGGAAAATATAAAAATATTATTATCTTGTATGTAAATAAAAATGTTGCACAAAACATGTAAATCAGAAGAACAAGAAGATATTTTAAAAATTCACTTTTTTTTTTTTTGAAACGGAGTCTCACTCTGGCACCAGGCTGGAGTGCAGTGGCGTGATCTTGACTCACTGCAACCTCTGCCTCCTGGGTTCAAGCGATTCTCCTGCCTCAGCCTCCCAAGCAGCTGGGACTACAGGCATGAGCCACCACCCCCAGCTAATTTTTGTATTTTTAGTAGAGACGGGGTTTCATCATGTTGGCCAGGATGGTCTCGATCTCTTGACCTCGTGGTCCTCCCGCCTCAGCTTCCCAAAGTGCTGGGATTACAGGCATGAGCCACCATGCCCAGCCAACATTACCTTTTTTAATAACTCATAGGACATGGAGTAAAAAGTAAAATTATACAATACAAGAGGGAACGAGCCAATATAAACGAAGTTTTGTTATACTCTTGAAAATAAAAAGGTTCTCCTTTAAAAACATTGTATCCTGGTAGGATGCACTGAAGACACAATATCACATGCATAACTTCAAACTAATTATGAGAAATCTTAAGACAAACCCAAACTGAGAGACAGTCTACAAAATACCTGACCAATACTCACCAAAAGTATTAAGGACATGAAAGACAAGGAAATAAATTAGAGTAGAATAAGGAAGCACAAATTGCAGGAGAATAAATATATACAAAACAAAATGGAGTGTGAGATTCTGGATTGGATCCTAGAAATTAAAAAGATATTAGGGGAAAACTGGTGAAATGTTAAGGTCTGTGGTTTAATTAATAGTTATTGTTCATTGTCAAAATAGGACACCATTGTTAGTGTCCTGATTTTGACAATGATACTACAGTTATATAAGTTGTAAATATTAGGGAAAATTGGATGAAGAGTATAAGTTGTAAATATTAGGGAAAATTGGATGAAGAGTATAAGTTGTAAATATTAGGGAAAATTGGATGAAGAGTATATATGAACTTTCTGTAAGTTCGAACTTTTTCAAAATAAAATATTTAAAAGAGATATTGATGATTTTAACACAAAATGAACATATTTGCTATGGTAAATCTCAACACATTGAAACAGCAAGAATCAAGCAGATGACATTCTCTGAACACAATAAAATAAAATTTGAAATCAAGTGACAATATAATTAAAATATCTAATTTTTCACAATTAAAATATAATGATACATATTCATGGGTAAAAAGGGAAATAGTAATGAGAATGAGAAAATAATTAGGACTAAATAAATGTATAACATATGAAAATCAGTAAATTTCAATAAAACAAAATTAGAGGGAAATGTATAGACCAAAATGGTTATGTTAGAAAAAGAGAAGAAAATAAATAAAAACTTAATAAATAACCATCAAACTTAAGAGTATAGAACATGAACAGTAAAATTATGAAGGTAAAAGTAGAAACTAAGGGAATGTAAAAACAAACAAAAGCAAAGCAAATAAAAGAAACAGACAACCTGTCTTAGTCTGTTTTGTGTTGCTATAACAGAATACCACAGACTGGGTAATTTATAAACAATAGAAGCTAACGTGGCTCATGGTTCTGGAGACTGGGGACTTCAAGAGTAAGGCACTGGTATCTGGCAAGGACCTTCATTCTGTGTCATCCCATGGTGGAAGGCAGAAGGGCAAGAGAGGGGAAGACTGAGAGAGGAAGACAAGGCAGAGCTCACTTTTATTAAAAATAATTTCTGTGATAAGGAGCCCACTTCTCCAGTAATGACATCGGTCCTTGCATGAAGGTGGAGCTCTCATGATCTGATCACCATTCAAAGGTCTGAGCTCTAAGTACCATCACAATGACAATTAAATTTCCACACAAGTTTTGAAGGGAATGTTAAAATCATAGCAAAACCCTAAAGACCCTGCATAGCCAGACTCTAGAGAACATTATTTGCATTGTAGTGTATTTATACAATACTCCACCCTACACTGTTTATTTCAAATTTGAGCAACCTTATGCTGCAGCCTAGACAAACTTATAGCAAGAATTCACAAAGTCAAGGGTTGAGAAGAGAAACACTTAACAATTGTTGCTGTAGCAATTCACTATATGTGGAAAAAATAAAAATCATTTTCTCACACCATACATTAAAATGACTCCCATAGGGATCAATGTAAAAGGCAAAACTGCAAAATATTTAGAAGTCAACAGACAGGAATATTTTTATGACTTCCAAGTAAGAAAGGCTTGCTTACATAAAACACAAAAAACTTAACTGCAGAAGAAAAACATTCAATACAGTCAATTAGTTAAAATAGAAACTTGTATTTCTACAAATAAGTAAATAAGTAAAACCTCCTAAGAAAAATTAAAAGAGAAACACAATTAAGTAGTCATGAAGCCTGTTTGCAAATATTCTAAATCTCTTTTGGAAGCACCTGGTGTTTCATGTCCACTGGAAGTGAAATGTAACCATGTGGCTTGTTTTGGACAATGACATTTGAATCTTTCCTGTATATTCCATACAAATATGTTTTCTGTTGTTTGTCATTGTAGGAACATATGGGGACAGAGGATGGTGGCCCTAGAACCTAAGGCAAAGTTTGTCTTCCAATTTAGGTCCATGCAGGTGCCTTTAATATTCACACTGTGGCTCATCCATCCATTAGTCCACAACATATTAGAAAACAGAAATAGGAGGAGATTTCATTTTTTTTCAATTTTAGGAATCCTTCCAATTCTCCTTATTTCCCAGCTCTGCTTTAGGTTCCTAAATTCTTAGTCAAGACAGAGAGGCTCTTGACAGGCGGGATTGAATTTAGCTTGTAAATAACTGAGGACACCCAGATGAGCCAGCCTAGAAACAGATGTTTGGCCAAGCTAGGAGAACAAACAAGTTGTGCGGCTGTATGTACCGTATTGGCTTGGGCGTGTATCAAAAGCGTGACTCACTATGCATGCGCACACAGAACATGAATATAGAGTTGGTAACTAGACTGCACCTTAATGTGTGTCAGAGTAGAATCATTCTAAACAGCCAATGGCTTGAGCATACCAAGGGGCTATTCCCAATGACTCTTGAGCCTATGTGCAGATTTTCATTGGGGATATGCTGTTGCCTGCAGTACCATTCAAAATACAGCCAGCTGATCAGTGAGCTGTTAGCAATTTACCATCAATGATCACTTTGGAAAGCCATATAGCAAGATGGAAAGAAACTGGCTATCACCAGCAATCATACTCCTATCCCACAAGAACTTTCAAATGGGTGCAAAAGAGGAGATGCTCATGGCCATTGGATCCATGTAGTTATCATGGTTATGTAGATAGGTACTTAATACATGTATGCAGAATAGATAATAAAGATCTTAAATAATATATCATAAATAAATAAATCTTAAATAGATCTTGAATAAACAGATCACAAAGATCAGAATAGATCATAAAGTTACACATGTGACAATGTGTGCAAGAGAGTGGAACAAGAGTGAGAGAATTATGCCCTAGAATAAAACAAAAGAGGATCTTTGTACAGAGAAAGAATGGCCAACAGCCCAGTGGAGAAATAATTAAAATAAATACCCTGGAACTGAGAGCAATGCATATTGCTGACATATGCATATCTATCATTGTAAAGAATTATAGGATGCATCAAAAGAAGATTCTATGCCCCCAGACATAAATTAGGAGCCAGTGACACCAGTCTAGTGTTGGGCTTACCTTCCAGATCAGCTCAGAATATCTATCCTAGGTTTTGCTTTCACACATTTAACCAAAAATAAAACGTGGTAGAAGTAGATTATTAAAACAGATAAAAGGCATGGAATATTCCACATAAGGTGTTTAGTAAAGCTAGATGAGACAAAGAAATTAATGAAAATCAAATGTACAACTTTTGCTTATTATTTTCCAGTGATGAAGTCTCAATAGTTTAGCACTTGAACATTACACATGATTCATGAGAATTGGGGATTTTTTTTCTTCTCGTCCACAATATGTAACTCTTATTTTTCTCATGCTGAGGTTCATGCCCAGAAAGTCAATCTGTTGTTTTGTATTCCTTTCATTTGCCAAAAAAAGAGATTCTCTTTCACTTATGTTAAAAATCTGCAAAATTCTCACACAGTAGATTTTTTAAAATCTCTTCAATGCAATTTCTAAGTGAATGTTTTGTATGTTAACTAGAATGAGAAACAAAGCAGAAATATTATAATTCATGATTATTAATTTTGCATTCTGGGTTTTTCAATTTAAAAATAAATGGAAACATTTAGAGATCATATACTAATAGTGTACTACAAACACCTTGTTAACACTTTGTTTTAATACCAGTGTAAGTTGGCTATAAAAGAACTTAAACCTTTTAATCCACAAAATGCTTGCAAACTAATTGGACAGGCAAGGCCCACACATATGAAAATAAGTGGCAATTATGTCTGTAAGACAAGAAACATGCCAAGGTTTAGAGAATGAGGAGTTGACACAAGCTGTCCATATGATAATATGAATAAGAGGAGGCAGCTTTTAATAAAACAAATAATAGTTGGGGAGATCCACTTATACATAAACATAAAAAACAAAGAAAACATGAAATCAGACACTTTTGAAGGTAACTGGGAATGTAAATCTTGATCAACCTTTGGGTGGACAATTTGGAAAATTTCAACTTTCACAACAATGACAAAAAACAATGCAACCTGAAAGTTCTCTTAAACTTCAGATTGCCCTAGTTTCATCAATTCTTAAACATTAAGATAGATTATGAGAAGACTATAAATTTCGCTGCTAAAACTATTATTCACAAATGAGAATTTCTGTCATCTGGGTGTGTAAAATACTTCCTCAGCATGTTCGAACCCATTGCAAGGAAGCTAAAAACCTTGAACAAAGATTAGACGAATGGCTAACTAGAATAAACAGTGTAGAGAAGACTTAAATGACCTGATGGAGCTGAAAACCATGGCACAAGAACTTCATGACGCATGCACAAGCTTCAATAGCCAATTCCATCAAGTGGAAGAAAGGCTATCAGTGATTGAAGATCAAACTAATGAAATAAAGTGAGAAGACAAGGTTAGAGAAGAGAGTAAAAAGAAACGAACAAAGCCTCCAAGAAATATGGGACTATGTGAAAAGACCAAATTTATGTTTGATTGGTGTACCTGAAAGTGATGGGGAGAATGGAACCAAGTTGGAAAATACTCTTCAGGATATTATCCAAGAGAACTTCCCCAACATAGCAAGGCAGGCCAACATTCAAATTCAGGAAATACAGAGAACACCACAAAGATACTCCTCGAGAAGAGCAACTCCAAGACACATAATTGTCAGATTCACCGAGGTTGAGATGACGGAAAAAGTGTTAAGGGCAGCCAGAGAGAAAGGTCAAGTTACCCATAAAGGGAAGCTCATCAGACTAACAGCAGATCTCTCAGCAGAAACCCTTACAAGCCAGAAGAGAGTGGGGGCCGATATTCAACATTCTTAAAGAAAAGAATTTTCAACCCAGGATTTCATATCCAGCCAAACTAAGCTTAATAAGTGAAGGAGAAATAAAATGCTTTACAGACAAGCAAATGCTGAGAGATTTTGTCACCACCAGGTCTGCCTTACAAGAGCTCCTGAAGGAAGCACTAAACATGGAAAGAAACAACTGGTACCAGCCACTGAAAAAAACAGGCCAAATTGTAAAGATCATCAATGCTATGAAGAAACTGCATAAATTAATGGGCAAAATAACTAGCGAACATCATAATGACAGGATCAAATTCACACATAACAATATTAATCTCACATGTAAATGGGTTAAATGCCCCAGTTAAAAGACACAGACTGGCAAATTAGATAAAGAGCCAAGACCCATCAGTGTGCTGTATTCAGGAGACCCATCTCATGTGCAAAGATGCACATAGGCTCAAAATAAAGGGATGGAGGAAGATCTACCAAGCAAATAGAAAGCAAAAAAGAGCAGGGGTTGCAATCCTAGTCTCTGATAAAACAGACTTTAAACCAACAAAGATCAAAAGAGACAAAGAAGGCTATTACGTAATCGTAAATGGATCAATTCAACAAAAAGAGCTAACTATCCTAAATATATATGCGCCCAATACAGGAGCACCCAGATTCATAAAGCAAGTCCTTAGAGACCTACAAAGAGACTTAGACTCCCACACAATAATAATGGGAGACTTTAACACCCCACTGTCACCATTAGACAGATCAACGAGACAGAAAGTTAACAAGGATATCCAGGAATTGAACTCAGCTCTGCACCAAGTGGACCTAATAGACATCTACAGAACTCTCCACCCCAAATCAACAGAATATATATTATTCTCAGCACCACATCACACTTATTCTAAAATTGACCACATAGGTGGAAGTAAAGCTCTCCTCAGCAAATGTAAAAGAACAGAAATCACAACAAACTGTCTCTCAGACCACAGTGCAATCAAATTAGAACTCAGGATTAAGAAACTCACTCAAAACTGCACAACTACATGGAAACTGAACAACTTGCTCCTGAATGACTACTGGGTAAATAACGAAATGAAGGCAGAAATATAGATGTTCTTTCAAACCATTGAGAACAAAGACACAATGTACCAGAATCTCTGGGACACATTTGAAGCAGTGTGTAGAGGGAAATTTATAGCACTAAATGCCCACAAGAGAAAGCAGGAAAGATCCAAAATTTCTCCTAATGCTATCCCTCCCCCAGTCCCCCATCCCCTAACAGGCCCCAGTGTGTGATGTTCCCCGCCCTGTGTCCAAGTGATCTCATTGTTCAGTTCCCACCTATGAGTGAGAACATGAGGTGTTTGGTTTTCTGTCCTTGTAATAGTTTGCTGAGAATGATGGTTTCCAGCTTCATCCACGCCCCCACAAAGAACAGGCCCTGGGGTAACAAACTGCAGGCTTGAGATGCAGCAGCCCTGTGGGCTTCTCTCTTTATCCTGGGAGAAATGAGAAGGTATTGGAGGATCTTAAATGGGAGAGGGACAGGATCATATTAGAATCTCTAAGTGAGGACAAGACAAGGATGGATTCAGGGAGATGGGTCAGAGACCAGAGGACTTGGTGATTGATGTAGGGCCATAAAGCTGGGGGGATATAGGGCACTGTGAACTCAGGTGCCCTAAGATGACAGATGGTGTCCTTTAGTGCAGTGGCCCCAACCTTTTAAGCACCAGGGACTCGTTTCATGGAAGACAATTTTTCTACAGGCCAGCAGGTGGAGGAGATGCTTTTGGGATGATTCAAGCTCATTACATTCACTGTGCACTTTTTTTCTGTTATTATTACATTGTAATATGTAATGAAATAATTCTACAACTCATCATAATTCAGAATCAGTGAGAGACTTGAGCTTGTTTTCCTGCAACTAGACACTCTCATCTGGGGGTGATGGGAGACAGTGACAGATCATCAGGCATTAGATTCTCATAAGGAGCATGCAGTCTAGATCCCTCACATGTGCAGTTCACAGTAGAGTTCACGCTCCTATGAGAATCTAATGCCTGATGATCTGACAGGAGGGGGAGCTCAGGCCATAATGTGAGTGATGGGGAGCAGCTGTAAATATAGATGCACCTTTCTCTCTTGCCTGCCACTCACCTCCTGCTGTGTGGCCTGGTTCCTAGCAGGCCACGAACCAGTACCATTTCATGGCCTGGGGCTTCGGGACCCCTGCTTTAATGCACCTACCAAAATCTTCTGCTCAAAGAAACTTGGTTTGTGTTGAGCTATGGAAGGCAGTGGTGACATTAGCAACTGCTGTGAACTGAACTGGGCTCTTTCTTTTTAGCTTCCCCTCCCAGCTTTATTTAGGTATAGTTGACAAATATAATGTTTGTATTTAAGGTGTGCAATATGATGATTTACTATACGTATATATTATGGAATGATTACCACCACCAAGTTGAGCTGGGGTTCTTAAAAGTATTATTTCTAGACCATGCTTCAAGTCTGTTGCTACCTTCTTGTGCTCCTTTTGGGAAATAATTTGCTCTTTTTGTACCTGCAAACCAGCCCACATGCTCACCCACTCACATTCATAGAGTACCTGAAACTAGCTCTGTACTGGTGAGATACAAAAATAAATGAGGTATAGACTATGTGTGCCAGCAACTTAATCTCTCTGGAGCCAGAACACATATCCACTCCACCCATTAAATGTGAGTAACCAGGACGGGAGATGTTGCATGTTACTGGCAATGACAGAACTGATGTACATAAATAAAACCTATAGTGTACAGATTCACAGCTCTGAAATATACACGTTTACACACAAAGAATAGCTATCTAAAAGCATGGGCCCTTTTTTCTTTAAGAATTGCAATTAATAGGCCAGGCACGGTGGCTCACGCCTGTAATCCCAGCATTTTGGGAGGCCAAGGTGGGCGCCTGTAATCCCAGCACTTTAGGAGGCCGAGGTTGGGAGTTTGAGACCAGCCTGACCAACATGGAGAAACGCCATCTCTACTAAAAATACAAAATTAGCCAGGAATGGTGGTGCTTGCCTGTAATCCCAACTACTCGGGAGGCTGAGGCAGGAGAATCACTTGAACCCGGGAGGTGGAGGTTGCGGTGAGCTGAGATCGCGCCATTGCACTCCAGCCTAGGCAACAAGAACAAAACTGTCTCAAAATAAATAAACAAATAGAAATAAAATAAAAAAGAATTGTAATTAATAGGAAAAAGATTGTAAAAGATTATATTCTGTCTCTCAAAGGTCTTTTCTTTGCCATTACAGGGTGGAGGGATGTTGCAGATGATAATAGTGACTCTGATGTTCAAGTGGAATTTGATTCGTTTCAGAAGTATCTATAGAATTTGTCTAAAGTTTCTAGTGCTTTGATCCAGGTTTCTGCTTATTCAAGAACTTAAAGAAAAGATTTTTGCAACATTGATTTTTTTGAAAATTCTTCAACTCTGTTGGCTGCCAGTGCAACCACAGATATAAATAATGTGGGGCTTTGGGTTGATTTGCTGCATTTTCATCATTGCTGCTAGCTTGTGACAGATGCCTGAACAGCAGGCCAGAGCTTAGCTGGCTGAACCACATATTGATGTAGGTGTTTTGCTTTAATAATTCATAGAGCGAGTGAATGCAGGTGGACAGCTCTGTCTCAGGTCCTATTTGGCCTCTCACACATGTAGAAAGTTCTTTAATGTCTCTATAAGTTCAGTTTCTTCATCTGTAAAATTGGTAAAAATAGTAACACCTACACTAGGGAATTGTTCTAGGAATTAAGTCATTGACAAATGTAGAATGCCTAGTGCATCAAAAATGTATCCTAAATGATAGAAGTTGTTGTTGATCTCTATGCAAAACTAGAAATGACAAGAGTAAGCAAACCATTATCTTATAATATAAACATAGTCTTCTAATATAATGCCTAAAAAGAAGCATTCCTGTGTTTACCTAAAGTTACAACTTCAAATTGACTGGATATGATAGTTTGAGTGTTTCATCCTTGAGGTGTTTTTTTTTTTTTTTGCCAATTTTTAAATTATAAGACAAATCTCTGATTATCTATCCCAGAGTTTGGGATACCATACTCGTCTAATTACAGTGGCATCCCAAACACGTATACCAGCACCTGGCTGATAGAGGACATCAATAAATGCTACTTAATTTCTTCCCTTTTTGAGAATGATGTAAGTAAACAGAAATAAAATCTGTGCTTTTTATCTAGGATAACATATGTTTTACTGCAGGTCATTATTATGTCACCCCCAGAATCCCTGGTAAATATCAGTGACTTAGTCAGTATAGGTAATCAATAAAAGTGAATGAATGATTCACATTGCAGAAGAATGATCTGGTAAGAGTGTCTAGGATGAAAATCAGTGCAGGAAAGGACTCATTAATCTAGAATACCTTTGTTCTCTTGTCTACTAGGGAAGCATATATTTATCTTTTATTATCCAAATAATTTTTCAGATATTCTTTGGCAACCATTTCTGTAGCCACCTCCTCATGATATACCAGCAGACCCAAGCCCCATAGCTGGAAGAACACATGCTGGGCCATGACTATCTGTGATAAACATGGAAGAGTGTTTTGGGAAAGAAAGGTGAGAGCTTAGAAACAATGGCTTGAGATATGTTCAAGAGAATAGTCTAGCAAAGGGAAGAACTTGGAGAACTTTGCCAACAATTCATAGTCAGAAGTTAAGAATGCTAATCTGTGAACTTTTAGAAGGGAAGAACAGAATTAAAACATAAAATGGACACCCAGCCCACGTTGTGTCTACCCAAAAGATGAGAACAAGACCTCTGTATTCCACCTTCTATTCCCCCTTCTTCAGAAGTACCAAGTGTATGCAACTACATGGCTATGGATTTTTTTTTTTTTTTTTTTTTGAGATGGAGTCTCACTCCATCGCCCAGGCTGGAGTGCAGTGGTGCGATCTCAGCTCACTGCAACCTTCGCCTCCTGGGTTCAAGGGATTCTCCTGCCTCAGCCTCCCAAGTAGCTGGGATTACGAGTGCACCACGCTCAGCTAATTTTTGTATTTTTAGTAGAGATGGGGTTTCACCATGTTGGTCAGGCTGGTCTCGACCTCCTGACCTCGTGATCCGCCCACCTTGGCCTCCCAAAGTGCTGGGATTACATGGGTGAGCCACCGCGCCCAGCCATGGCCTCAGATTTTTGGTGGCACCACATGCTGACTTTAACGTGCCTATTTTTTACCTAGAGTTTCCTTAACTCTGTAACCACATCAATTGACACTTGGCCCTTTTACCTGGCCAAACCAACCCTGTAGACCCATACTCTATCCACGTTCCAGATGCACTGATGTTTTTCTCCAGTTGTTAAATTATACCTTGTTATTTAATTATACCTTGTTTTTTGTTTTGTTTTTAGTTTAGTCATTTTATTTTTAATTGTACATAATTGTACATACTTATGGCATACAATGTGATGTTTTGATAGATGTGTACATTGTATAATGATTAAATCAGGGTACCTAGCAAATTCATCACCTCAAATATTTATCATTTCTTTGTGGTGAGAACACTCAAAATCCTCTCTTCTAGCTATTTTGAAATATACAATATATTGTTGTTAACCATTGTCAGCCCACTATGCAATAGAAAAGCAGAATTTACTCCTGTATTTAACAGTAACTTTGTACCCATTGACCAACTTCTTCCCACCTCTCCTCCCCTCTACTCTCTCCATCCTCTGGTAACTACCATTCTACTCTCTACTTCTATGAGGTAAACTTTTTAAGATTATACATATGAGTGAGATCATGCAGTATTCCTCTTTCCGTGTCTGATTTATTTCACTTAAACTTGATGCCCTCCAGGTTGATCCATGTTGCTGCAAATGACAGAATCTCATTCCCAACTAGTATTTCCTTGTGTATATGTATACACATTTTCTTTATCTATTCATTCATTGATGAACACTTAGGCTGATTCCATAGCTTGGCTATTGTGAATAGTGCTGCAATAAACATGGGAGTGCAGGTACCACTTTTCCCTCATGGACTCTCAACTTAAACTCTCTTGCAAAATTATTCTTTTGCAATGTGAATCATTTGTTTTCTCTGGGTTTGAATATATGCCGTAGTTGGATTGCTGATTCATATGATAGTTCTATTTTTAATTTTTGAGAAATGTCTTAGTGTTTCCCATAATGGCTATATTAATTTACAGTCCCATCAACAATATGTAAAGGTTTCCCTTTTTCCTGCATCCTCGCCAGCATTTGTTATCTTTTGTCTTGTCGATAATAGCCATTCTAACTGGAGTGAGGTGATGTGTCATTGCAGTTTTAATTTGCATTTCCTTGATGATTAACGATGGTGAGCATTTTTTTCATACACCTATTGGCCACTTGTATGTCTTCTTTTGCCCATTTAAAAAATTGGACTATTTGTTGTTTTTTTTTTCTATAGAGTTGTTTGAGTTCCTTATATATTCTGAATATTCACAACTTGTCAGATATATAGTTTTCAAATATTTTCTCCCATTCTGTGGGTTGTCTTTTTACTCTGTTGATTATGTCCTTTGCTGCATAGAAGCTTTTTAGTTTGATGTAATCATATTTGTTTATTTTTGCTTTTGTTGTCTGTGCTTTTTGAGGTCTTAACCAAAAATCTTTCCCCAATAGTTTCTTCTAGGTTTCATGGTTTCAGGTCTTAAATTTAAGTTTTTAATCCACTTTGGGATGATATTTATATATGGTGAAACATGGGGGTCTAGTTTCATTTTTCTGCATATGGAGATCCAATTTTCCCAGAACCATCTGTAGAAGAGACTTGTCCTTTCTCCAATGTGTATTCTTGCACCTTTGTAAAAAATTGGTTGCCTGTAGATGTGTGGATTTATGTGTGGGTTCTCTATTCTGTTCCATTAAGTGTCTGTTTTTTATGCCAGAACCATGCTGCTTTGGTTACTGTAGCTTTGTGGTATATTTTGAAATCAAAGAATGTGATGCCTCCAGCTTTGTTCTTTTCGCTCAAGATTGCTTTGGTTGTTCAAAGTCTTTTGTGGTTCCATACAAATTTTAGGATTAGTTTTTCTATTTCTGTGAAGAATGTCATTGATATTTTAATAGGCATTGCATTGAAACTGTAGACTGCTTTGGGTAGGATGGAAGTTTTTACAATATTAATTCTTCTATTCCATGAACACAAGATATCTTTCCATTTATTTATGTTCTCTTCCATTTTTTTCATCAATGTTTTATAGTTTTCAGTGTTGAGATCCTTCACCTCACTATTTAAATTTATTCTTAGGTATCCTAGTTACTTATTTTTGTAGTTATTCTAAGTGGGAATTTTTATATTTATTTTTCAGATAGTTTATTATTAGCATATAGAAATGCTATTGCTTTTTTATGTTGATTTTATATCCTGCAACTTTATTGAATTTGTTTATTAATTCAAAGAGTTTGGGGGTGGAGTCTTTAGTGATTTCTGTATATAAAACCATGTCATCTGTAAACAGAGATAATTTAATTTCTTCCTTTCCAATTTGGATGCCTTTTAAAATTTTCTATTGCCTAACAGCTCTGGCTAGAATTCCCAGTACTGTGTTGAATAGAAATGGTGAAAGTGGGCATCCTTGTCTTGTTCCAGATTCAGAGAAGAAAATTTTTATTTTTTCCCATTCAGTATGATGTTAGCTGTGGATTTGTCATATATTTATTTTATTATATTGAGGTGTGTTCCTTCTATGTGTAATTTGTTGAGAATTTTTATTATGAATAGATGTTGATTTTTTTTCAAATGCTTTTTCTGCATCTATTGGAATGATCATATGTTTTTTGTCCTTCATTTTGTTAATGTGATGTATCATGTTTACTGATTTGCATATATTGAATCATTCTTAAATCCATGGGATGAACCCCACTTGATTATGGTGAATGATCTTTATAATATGCTGTTTAATTCAGTTTGCTGGTATTTTGTTGAGGCTTTTTGCACCTATCTTCATTGGAGATACTTACCTGTAGTTTTCTTTGTCTGTATGTGTCCTTGTGTAATTTTGGTATCTGGGTAATGCTGGCCTCATAGAATGACTGTGGAAGAATTCCCTCCCCTTCAGTTTTTTGGAAGAGTTTGAGAAGAATTCATATTAATTTTTCTCTAAATGTTTGGTAAAATTCAGCAGTGAAGACATCAGGTTCTGGGCTCTTTTTTTGATGGAGACTTTTTATTACTAATTCAATCTTGTTATTCGTTATGGTCTGTTCAGATTTTCTACTTCTTCATGATTCAATCCTGGCAGGTTATATGGGGTCAGGGATTTATCCATGTCTTCTGTGTTTTCCAATTTGTGGGCATACACTTGTTGACAGAAGACTCTTATAATTCTTTGTATTTCTGTAGTGTCCATTATAATGTCTATTTTCATCTCTGATTTTATTTATTTAAATATTCTCTCTTTTTTCTTAGTCTCACAAAAATTTTGGCACTTGTTTATCTTTTCAAAAAACAAACTCTTTATATTGTTGATCTTTTATTTTTTATCTCTGTTTTCTTTATACTGCTCTGATCTTTATTAGTTCTTTCTTTCTACTAATTTTGGGTTTAATTTGTTCTTGTTTTTCTAGTTCTTTGAAGTACAACATTAAGTTGTTTATGGGAGATCTTTCTTCTTTTTTAATGTAGGCATTTATTGCTGTAACTTCCAAATACTGCTTTTTTTTGGTAACCTATATGTTTTGGGATGTTGTATTTCCATTTTCATTTGACTCTAGAAATTTTATAATTTCTCTTTTAATTTCTTCATTGACCTGTTGGTTGTTCTGGAGCATGTTGTTTAATTTCCATGTATATGCACAGTTTCCAAAGGGAGCAGAAAAGAAACAAATGATCTACAAAGCAACCAGAAAACAATAAAGTGGCAGTAGTTGGTCCTTGCCCATCAATAATTAGTTTGATGTAAATGGATTAAATTCTCCAATCAAAATACATAGAGTGACTGAATGGACAAAAAAATCCAAGATCCAACAATATGTTGCCTAAAAGAGACCCACTTTAGCCTTAAAGATACACATAAACTGAAAGTAAAGGGATAGAAGAAGATATTCCATGCAAATGGAGAAAGAAAAAGAAAATAGGATTGGCTATACTTATATCATATAAATATGATTAAAGTCAAAAACTGTTACAGGAGACAAAGAAGATCATTATTTAATGAGAAAGGGCTCAATTCATCACGAAGACAAAACAATTGGAATTATATAGGCACCTCACATTAGAGTACTTAAATATATAAAGCAAATATTAATGGACATAAAGGGAGAAATGGGTAGCAATACAATAATAGTAAAGGATATTAATACCCCACTTTCAACAATAGACAGATCAATCAGACAGAAAATTAATAATGAAGTACTGGAACTAAACTGCACTTTAGCCAAAACAGACCAAAAATATACATACAGAACTTAATATCCAACAGTAGCAGCACATACATTTTTCTCTAGTGCACATGTAATGTCCTTCAAGGTAGTTTACGTGGTAGGCCACAAAACAAGACTTAACTAACTTTTAAAAATTAAAATCATCTTAAGTATCATTTCTGACCATAATGGTATGAATAAATAACAGTAGAAACTTTTTTTTTTCCCAAACTGGGGGCTTTCAAAAATCATGCCTTCCTTTTGGAACACACTTGATCCCAGTCATAACCCTTTCACTTTAATTCTAACTTTAGGTCTCAGCAAAAATATAATTTCTGCATGGAAGCAGCCTCTGATCCCCCAAGCTGAATTACGTGTTCCTGCAACATGTTGACTATAATTTTGCTCTAGCAGAATGCATCAGTATTGGCTATAGTAGTTTGTTAGTTTTCTACTAAAGTAGCACTTTAGCTCTCTGAGGCCAGGACTGACTGTATCTGTTTAAATCACCCTGAATTATACCCACATCCTTCCATCAATCTCTACTCAGTAAATACTTCTGAATCAACAAATAAATCTAGCCACGGAGAGCAAGTTGAGTGAACAATGAACGGGGAGTGGAGGGGACCTGGTGGAGATATCCACAGGGTACAAATTAAGTGTATGATCCTTAGACATAAAAATGTCTATTCCTGATGCTGGTGCCACCACTTAACAACATTATTATTTGCAGCAAATGTTTTCACTTCTCTGTGCCTCAGTTTCTTACTCTCTTTGTTTGGAATAATTTGAAGTCCTTCCACATAGACAAGCTAAAAGCATTGCCTGAGGTACATGTGTAAAGTGCCCAGAATGGTGCCTGATACACCATTAGCACTCCTGAGTGTTAGATATTGTCTAATGGGGTGTCTCTGGGATGCAGTACTGTTGCTGGTGGCCATTTCCATGTGCCCATCTGAATAGAATGTCATGATGGTGAAGCATGATGGAACTGGCAGCTCTGATGTAGAAGAAAAATCTGCTAAACGTGGAAGACTGAGTAAGGAGTTCCACATATCAGCCGTTATCCCATATCTGTAACTCTGGGAAGACAATTTATGCAACTGATATCCTCCAAAAGATAGATCCAAGGAAAACACACTCTTTCTTTCTCAGAAAACACTAGATATGTATGTTTTTTTAAAATTTTAGTTTCAGAATGAATAAATATAAGGAAAAAATAAACAAATATACCATGAGTCCTATTAAAATAATTTGGAACAGGATGAAGGGATGATGGAATTTTGGAAACAATAGTTTTTCAATATTCTGTTGAAGTCTTAGGTTTGCATGTGAATAGCAACTTTCCCATGTGATAGGGAAAAAAGTATTTCTTTTTTTTTTCCCATAAGTTATTGGGGTCCAGGTGGTATTTGGTTACATTAGTAAGTTCTTCAGTGGTAATTTCTGAGATTTTGGTGCACCCATCACCCGAGCAGTATACACTGCACCATATTTGCAGTCTTTTATCCCTTGCCCCCCTCCCACTCTTTCCCCCAAATCCCCAAAGTCCATTGTATTATTCTTATGCCTATGCGTTCTCATAGCTTAGATCCCACATATGAGTGAGAACATATGATGTTTGGTTTTCCATTCCTGAGTTACTTCACTTAGAATAATAGTCTCCAATCTCATCCAGGTCACTGCAAATGCTGTTAATTCATTCCTTTTTATAGCTGCATAGTATTCCATTGTGTGTGTGTGAGATACATATATGTATCTCACAGTTTATCCTCTCGTTGATTGATGGGCATTTGGGTTGCATGTGCAAGTATCTTTTTCGTATAATGACTTCTTTTCTTTGGGTAGATACCCAGGAGTGGGATTGCTGGATCAAATGATAGTTCTACTTTTAGTTCTTTAAGGACTCTCCACACTGTTTTCCATACTAGCTGTACTAGTTTGCATTCCTACCAGCAGTGTAGAAGTGTTCCCTGTTCACCGCATCTATGCCAACATCTACTGTTTTTTGATTTTTTTGATTATGGCCATTCTTGCAGGAGTAAGGTGGTATTGCATTGTGGTTTTGATTTGCATTTCCATGATCACTGGTGATGTTGGGCATTTTTTCATATGTTTGTTGGCCATTTGTATATCTTCTTTTGGAATTATCTATTCATGTCCTTAGCCCACTTTTTGATGGGATTGTTTGTTTTGTTCTTACTGATTTGTTTGAGTTTGTTGCAGATTCTGGATATTAGTCCTTTGTCAGATGTATAGATTGTGAAGATTTTCTCCCACTCCGTGTGTTGTCTGTTTACTCTGCTGACTGTTCCTTTTGCCGAGCAAAAGCTCTTCAGTTTAATTAGGTCCCAGCTATTTATCTTTGTTTTTATTGCATTTGCTTTTGGGTTCTTGCTCATGAAATTCTTGCCTAAACCAATGTCTCGAAGGGTTTTTCCAATGTTATCTTCTATAATTTTTATAGTTTCAGGCCTTAGGTTTAAGCCCTTAATCCATCTTGAGTTGAGTTTTGTATAAGGTGAGAGATGAGGATCCGGTTTCGTTCTCCTACATGTGGCTAGCCAATTATCCGAGCACCATTTGTTGAAAAGGATGTCTTTCCCCCACTTTATGTTTTTGTTTGCTTTGTCAAAGATCAGTTGGCTGTAAGTATTTGGGTTTATTTCTTGGTTCTTTATTCTGTTCCATTGATCTATGTGTCTATTTTTATACCAGTACCATGCCATTTTGGTGACTATGGCCTTATAGTATAGTTTGAAATTGGATAGTGCACTGCCTCCAGATTTGTTCTTTTTATTTAGTCTTGCTTTGGCTAGACTCTTTCAAGTGTGGATGAGAAAAATCTGCAAGGACGTCCAGTCCAAACCTAAGAAACTGTAGGTTAACACATGTCATATTTGATTTAGTATGCAATCCATAAATCCCTACCATAAAAAACCATAAATAGCTTATAATCAAGAGATCTTCTTATCTTTCCCCATCACGTTTATTATCTTGGTAGCTGGTAAACTATTCAAAGAAGAAAAACAGAAGGAAATCCTTCAAAGTATGAAAGCTCTGGAACTGCACAAGAATTCTGAAACTGGGGCTGCAGCTGGCTCTACTCATCACATCCTTCTACTGGCATCATGGCGCATTCCTCAGGAAAAGACAAACTGGTGGATAAGGCAAAACTACACTGAGCTGTTCTCAGTAGGAACGAGCACACTGTCCATGTGTTCATGTGATGGCTAAGCCAGACACATTATGAAGCTCAGTGTCAACAATCGCCAGGGACCCTGGGAGTGCTGGCTCAACATACCGAAGCAAGACAGAAAGAATGAAGAAAAGCATTGCTTCCTTGCAAATATGGCTTGTTTGTTTCTTATTAGCAATGCATGATATGATCCTGCCTGCAGCCCATTGCCAATACTTCAGATAAAATCGACATCTCATCATGGTGAGGGACAACTGGAAGCTGGTCTTTAAAAAGTGATTTCAAAAGACAGACACTTGGCTTCTAAGCAGCTTGCAAATGGTCTCATAATACAGGCAAGAAAATTAATTACATGCCAATGGAATCCCCAGGGTGTCATATATTGCGTGGAATAATTCTTCTCGCACAGCTGTGAGTGAAACCTTCAAAAAGGAACAAAAAGATTTGCTGGTGAACTTTGCTCAGGCCCTTTTGCCCTCCACATGCCACACAAACAAAAAACAATGTATTCTTTTCCACAGTTGTTGTGCTTATACCCAACTGGATGCGTTTCCTTCATAAGAGCTTTGTTTCTAGCCAGGACCTAGGAGGAAAACTTACCCATACAAGATCAAAGGCATCTAGTGTTGGCACGAATTTTTATTTAAAATTTAAATGCATTAATGATTTATGCGGTCGTAATGAATAATACAGCATGATGTTCTCACAAATGGCTGTACGAGCGTTAAAGATGTATGTAATTTGATTCTCTAATGAGAAATCTGGCACTGTCGTGGGAAAAAAATATTATCTAGTCTTCTACCGTGAATGTGTCTTTTGACTTTTTAGTGAGTCCAATCTTTCTGGAAAAAAAAAAAAAAAAAAAAAACTATCATAAAAATGAAATTAGACATTTGTTGAATGTGAGAAAAAATTTCACAGAAGGAAATTGTGCGAATTAGATGCAAACAGATGGTAAGATTCTGTGGCTGCCTGCCTGCCTGCTCTGGCAATGGAAAAGGAGTCGTGGCAAGGTTAAGAGGGCAGCGAAAATATGAATGTCCTCACTGTCCTTCTGCCGGGGCTTGAGAAGCCAACGGATTAATCCGACTCTGTCTTCATCAGTTTAAAGGAAAGGGCCAGAGGGATAAATATGATTTTTTTGTAATGATTTTGAGACAAGAAAGTAAAAAAAAAAGCAATCTGTTTATTTTTCTCTATTTTCAGATGTAGTCAATTGATGCTAAAAGAAAATCATTTCCCTTTGACTTTATATCTAGAAAACAAATTCTTAAATGAAGGAGGGCAATTTTATCCCCCAGGGGACATTTGGTTATGCTTGAAGACACTTTTGGTAGTCACAACTTGGGGAGGAGTGTGAGGTTACTGGCATTTGGTGGGTAGAGGCCAGGGATGCTTCTCAACACCCTATAACGCACAGGACATTCCCTCCCTACCTGACTACAGTGAGTAATTATCCAGCCCAAAGATAGTCTTATCTGAACAAGAAAGAAGTGTAGCATTCCTATTGCCTTAAATCAAGCGCTTTGCAGATTCATTTCCATCACCTTGCTCAATGCTGTAGGCGCTTGAGTTTGGGACCCTTAGATATTCTGGTGCAAGACTTTTTTTGTTCATTTGTTTTTTCAGATGAGGGACAGAAGCCCAGAGAGGGCATGCATGTTGCTTAAGTTCTCAATATTTGCTGGTAACACAGACTAATACACTTTCCATTCCTTCTGTCTCCACACTGTTTCTATGTTATCTACATGCAGAATGCATAATGTGAACATAGGTTTGTGTGTGCATGTGTGTGTGTGTGTGTGTGTGCGATTTTTCTTTAGCCCAGAGGTATTCATAATGAATCAGCTCACTATAGCAGATAGGTGTTTTATTTTTTAAGCATTGACCAATTAATATCCGGATTTCTAAGAAGATATTTTCTAAAAACTGCACATATGAAGGAAAATTTATCTTTGATTGTCTACGTGTTATTTCCTACTTCCATGATTTCTCTCTGTCACCAACAAAATAAGAATTTATATAATACATCCTTTACTGGTCTACATCCCACTTGTCGGTCGATCTTTTATGGAATCACCGACTTCCTCACCTCTGCTGTCCTAAGATGCAGAGTGGAATATTTTCTTTGTTTTGAAGCAAAAGAAATGGGAGTTACACAAAATAAAGGCCAAGAGGCCAGTAATGAATAAGCTTCCAAGGATGTACAAGTCAGATTTGCATCAGGAACATGTGGACCTATCTGGTTTTGTGCTGCTTCCCACAAACTCTCAATTTGGAAAGATTTTTCAAAATTGTTTTTTATTATTAACTAGAATGTGAATAGGGCTTTGATTAGCAGTGTTCCTACTAGATAAATTCCTTAGAGCTTTTTAATTCTGTGCTTGAGGACAAGCCCAGATGTTCTCTTCAAGACCTTCCATGAGGTTTCTTTTTCCTAGCAGGTATTGCAATGTAGTTTACTACAAGTTCTAGTGGAGCAAACCTCCAAAGTAAAGCACTTTTACTGCCAGTGTTTCCGCAAATGCAGATGCTAGCCTATTTTTGGAAACATTAAAAATTTCAGAGTAATTAATTGATGGAGAGATTCACAATTCACAAGGAATCTCCATCAAGATTAGTTGAGGCTGGTGTAGTACTTTGAACAGTCAAGTCTCTTTTTAGATATACGCCATGATATAATTTTTAAAATGTGATTTGTATTCAACTCTTTTACCAACCTTTTCTGAATAGGGCATCTACTCATTTTAAGGGCTGGACCACATACAGCAGAAGCCAAGATGAGTTGAGTGCCTTTTATGCATAAAAATAACTGTGAAGTAGGAGAAAAAGGAAGTAAAAGAGGTATGTAATACTGCCTGGTCACAGGTGCAAATCAAAGTGTGCACCCAGTGCAGATAGGAGGGTGATTTTAACAAGGACACCAATTGAAAGGTCAGCAGGTGACTCAGAGGCTGACAACAATGCCAGGTCTTGAAGACTGAGGAGGGATCTCCATTGAACAAAGAAGGAGAAAGACATTCCAGAAACAGGGGAGGTCTATGCACAGGCTCAGAGGCAGAAGCAAATGCTCTTTTTAGATAGATAACAGCTAGGAGAGAGTGGCTGCTGAATTGTTAGACAAAGAAGATGAGAATTCAAGAGCAGGAGAGTAGAGAGACTAGGGAAAGGATGAGAGGAACTTGTGTGCATGTTAAGGAGCTTGACTTTTATTAGGTAAAAAATATAGGGTCCTTGAAGGGTTTTAAGCAGAGCAATACATGATGATGATAGCTACAGGAGACAGAGAAATTTTAGTAGACAGGGGTGGGTCCCTGGCAAAACCTTACCATTGAGCCAGAAAGCCTGAAACCTGAGGCCCAAAGGGAGAACTTCCATCCCTGTGTGCCTTCTCTCTCCCAGTTGGTTGTTTCTGAATAATGTCTTTTTACCAACTGAAAGTTGACTTTTCCAAAACTACCTACCGCCCGCCCTGCCCGCATCCTGTGCCTATAAAGAGTACAGACTCAGGCAGCAAAGGAGAGAAGCAGCTGGACATTGGGGAGAGGAGACTTAACTTCAGACATGGTGGCTGGTTGAGGCAACTTGACTTTGGAAGAGAAAGGCTGAAAGGTGGCTTGACTTTAAGGGAGAGCAAACTACCCTTCTTGTCCCCTTTCCAGCTTCCCTCTCTGCTGAGAGCTGCTTTCATTACTCAATAAAATTCTCCACATTCATCATCCTTCAATTTGTCTGCATGACCTCATTCTTCTTGGGAACCAGACAAGAATTTGGGATGCACCAAGTGGGGTACCCCAAAAGGCTGTCACACTGGCCCTTTGCCCTCGCTGCCAGAGGGCAGCCACCCCATGTGATGAGGCAAAGGGCCCACTGAGCTGATCACACACCCTAACCTGGATGCTGCCACAGGGCCTGCACAGAGTTTGCTCCTGCCAGCGCTGAAGTGCCCAACCAGTTCCTGCATTCATTCACTCACACACTCCCTCCCACAAGGGTTGGAGCCCGGTGGACCCCAGTGAATGGAATTTGCTCCTGCCAGGCTGCCAGCAGGTTCCTGCACTCGCTTGCTCTGGTTCCTGCACTTGTTCACTTGCACGCTCCCTCCCGCAAGGCAGGGGCACCCCTGTCAAGAGTCCTGCCAAGGGGTCAAGAAAATATCCTGCATCAATGATGTTTGTGTTTTAAAAACATAACAAGGTCACGCAAGGAACTTATACCTGATAGATTGGAGACAACGTGAATCTGAAACCTACTCAATAGTTGCACAGACAGAGTTTTTTGATAAACATAAAAATGGGCCCTTCTGGTATTAAAGCTTGAAACTTACATTTGTTTTATCTGAGTTCCATCCTCAGGAAAGGACCCCCAAGCCTCTCAAAAAGTATCAAAGGGTGCCGGGCATGGTGGCTCACACCTGTAATCCCAGCACTTTGTGGGCGGGTGGATCACAAGGTCAAGAGATCAAGACCATCCTGGCCAACATGGTGAAACCCCGCCTCTACTAAAAATGCAAAAATTAGCTGGGCATCGTAGCATGTGCCTGTAGTCCCAGCTACTTGGGAGGCTGAGGCAGGAGAATCGCTTGAACCTGGGAGGCGGAGGTTGCAGTGAGCCGAGATCGCACCACTGCACTCCAGCCTGGCAACAAAAAAGCGAGACTCCATCTCAAAAAAAACAAAAGTATCAAAGGGCTGAAACTCACCAGGTCACTGCATCTAGACAATGAGGCTCCAGGCCCTTCATTCCTCACGATTGCTTTCTTACCCCTCCCAAGTTCCTGTTTTCTCAGGCATAGTTAATCTTTCTTCCCTGCTATATAAACTTCTGATTCTAGTTGGTCAGGGAGATAGATTCAAGACTGATCTCCCACCTCCTCGGCTACAGCACCTGATTAAAGCCTTCTTCTTTGGCAATGCTTGCCTCAGTGATTGGCTTTCCATGTGGCAAGCAGCACGACCTAGACCAAACCCCTAGTGTCTTGGTAACAAATCATCACCATAAGGAAAGACACAGATGAGAGTGGATGTTTCCAGCAAGTATGGATGGTGCCATTGTTGAGTGGGAAAAGAGATCTAATAACTGGGTCTGGACTGGGGGAAAGAAGAAAATTAGTTTTGTGTTGGACAAAGTGAACTTTAGATTCCTATGGGTATAGTGAAGAAGATGCTAGGAATTAGAAGGAAGATTTAGATGTTATAGGATGATCATGGTCATTCTAACCCTGAAAGGTGAAGATGTCATTGGAAGATAATTGTATATCCTAATATATATATATATATATACTACATTTGCCATCTGAAGATAGCAGTGTCTCCTGTATAGTAGGAGGAAAGGATTGATAATAGAAAGCATGCTTTTTATAGATGGTAGTCTATATAACAATGCCACCAAGTAACAGTTAGTTTCTGTCTTTTAATATAAATTTCTTCTGGTAGAGTAATGTGACATTACCCACAGGCTGACATTTGCATGCAGGTGGAGTTTTTTGGCTCCTTTGGAGGCTGTTACATTTCTACTTCATGGGTTATTGCCATTCATGTAGTAAATATTTAAACATACTTACTGAATAAATGAATGAACACAAGATTATTTCCCCCATCATCACTGAAGAGGGAGGGCACTCATTAAAAGTGAATTTTCTAGATATTGCATATTGATTTTTTAAAGTACACTATTCCAGGAAGCTCCTTCAAAAATTACACTATATATATCTATAAATATATATATATACTACTATATATAGTAGTATATATATAGAGAGAGAGAGAGATCTATAAAGCTTTTGACTACTCAACTAGATGTCTTCAAATGGCCATTAGGATTCCAGGGTGCTCTCAGTTTGAGTTATTATTTGTTAGTTTGTCAGTTTTAAATTTAAATGATTTTGTTTTCTGTCTTCCTTGACACTCAGCCTAATACATACAGCCTAGAAAAGTACTGCAGTAGAAATGACATCATCAACATCGTTAAAATAGTGACTTTATATACCTTGCCCATTTGGTAGGTTGTGATTGGGCCAGCATCATGCCTCCCTTTGCAGCAAAGTTCGCCGACACTGATGTTTCCTCCCCCCTTTTTTTTCTTGCAATTGTTTCGCAGTCTGAAGCTACTATATGTCTGACTGAGGTTATCAGTACATCTGACCGCTGGAAATGTGAAAGCATTACCGGAGAAAGAAAAACTAGTAACTGGAAAATTCTTGCCCATTCAAATTTGCACAGATCTTCTTTCTAGGAAAATGTAGAATTTCTTAGGAAAAATCTAGATTTTGTTACGAAAACTTTAGGGCTCACATTTAACGTGGAATCAGAGTGTATGGAAATGCAGTCTAAGGCAAGAGGTTGCAGTTTCAAAATACCACCAATGTCAATTTCACAGAAATACACAAGGCCCTTATAAGAATTTTGCCAACTCATGTTATTAGTGATTCTGGGAAAATTACTGTACCCCAACACTGAATATATCAAATAAATATTCTTATGCCTTATACAAAAATCAGAAAATATAGAAGATATCAGAGACACAATATCCTTACCTTCTGGAGAGAAGATAAGCCTGCTCTTTGGGATTTCATTTAAATCATACCATCCTTTGCACAACACTTTATAGCTCATAAGGCATTCTTAAAATTAGTGTTTCATTTGGACTTTACTATCTTTTGTAAAAGAAATCAGGGGTGGATATTGCAATCCCCGTATTAGAAGTAAGCAAACAGACACTTGAAAATGAGCTCTTCTTTTCTTAATCCAGCAACTCCACATTGCTACACATATAAGATTTTCCTGTGTTATTGAGTGAAAACCTGAGAGGAAAATAAAAGTAGAAAGCAAATTCAATTCCCTTGTCTATTTTAGAATCCCATAATGCTCAGGGGATGATTAAGAAGACAAACTGTTCTTCTGAAACATTCTTCCGGTATTTACTCTGTACTGAAATCTCTTTAGAATATGGCTAATATGTTAAAAAAAAAAAATTAAACCACCCTTCTCTGGAAGTTGAGGAGATGGGGGACTCTAAGCCCACCCACTCATCTCTCCCCTTCCCTTATTCACTCTTCCATATTCTCTGTCTTCTGCCCATCCTTGAAGCGTAGTTTGAAAATCATTCTCTTGAAAGATAGATTCAATGTGTTCTTGGTAATATCTAAATTAAGGCTGCATTGTAGTAAGTCACATCCTGTTTGTGAAATTCAAAGAGAACATGAATTCAACTCAATTGCAACAAAGTCATTTGCCCAGGAATCCACTGTGAATGATAGCATTAAAATTAAAAAATGATTTGTAAGTTAGAAATTAACTCTTCAGCTAAAATAGAACATCTGTTTAAGTTATTATAGATTGGTGCTGATTTTGTCAATGAGATTCACTTTTTTTCCCTAGGATCTTTATATACTTCTACATGGATGTTTTAGTAGTAGGATATTCAACAGTACTTAAGCTAATTAACAGTATAATAGTGGGAAAGAGGCTGTCAAACTTAAGTAGCTGATTATTGAATGATTACATATTGACAGTAGCTCCTATTTCTTCTCTGTTAGCTTTCCTCATTAACACTTTTGTAATAGACAATTGGGTTGGGTTTTTGGAATCTAATGTCAAATTTCATGTATCTTTCACTAAGGTTTCCCTATCCCCGGTGGAGAAAAAATGGAATGGCCCATGCGAAAGAATGCATTAACATTTTTTTTTTTTTTGGAGACAGAGTCTTGCTGTGTTGCCCAGGCTGGAGTAAAGTGGCACAATCATAGCTTACTACAGCCTTGAACTCTTGGGCTCAGGTAATCCTCCTGCCTTAGCCTCCCCAGTAACTAACTGGGAGTACAGGTGAGTGCCACCATGCCCAGCTAATTTTATTTTTTTATTTTTGTAGAGATAGGGCCTCACTATTTTGCCCAGGCTAGTTTCTAGCTCCTGGCTTAACATCCCACCTCAGCCTCTGCTTTATAAAATATTAAAATTTCTTGCTGAATACAGAGGTGGAAGCTGATATCATTCTGATGTATTGGATTCATGAATGTCAAAGAGGAATCATTTATTTCAGACTTTTTTATTTTTTTATTATACTTTAAGTTCTAGGGTACATGTGAACAACGTGCAGGTTTGTTACATATGTATACATGTGCCATGTTGGTGTGCTGCACCCATTAACTCATCATTTACATTAGGTATATTTCAGACATTTTAAAGCCAGCAAAATGTTACAGAAGTATACAGACGAGAGTGAATTTACTAGTTGTGTTTTAGGTTGAATGGGATGCTAGGTCGGATCCAGTGTGTTTTTATTTGTTTTGTTTTTGTTTGTTTTTGGTTTTGTTTTTGTTTTTTTGAGACGGAGTCTTGCTCTGTCGCCCAGGCTGGAGTGCAGTGGCGCTATCTCGGCTCACTGCAAGCTCTGCCTCCTGTGTTCACACCATTCTCCTGCCTCAGCCTCCCAAGTAGCTGGGATTGCAGGCACACACCACCACACCCGGCTAATTTTTGTATTTTTAGTAGAGATAGGGTTTCACCATGTTGGCCAGGCTGGTCTTGAACTCTTGACCTCAGGTGCTGGGATTATAGGTGTGAGCCACTGTGCCTGACCAGCAGTTATCTATTTTAAGGCTACTTTTTATGAGGACCTTACAGTACACAGTGGGTGAACTAGATTTAAATGATTGCTTACCCATTAAAATTTATCTGATTTGACAGAGGTGGAGAATAGATAAGCTGGTTGATGGCCTGGAATGCAAACATGAGTAGAGAGAAGGCAGGACGTGGTCTGAGAACTCATCCAAACACACAAGGACAAAGACTGCTTCGTCTTTGGGTCTCCAGTGCTTAGCATTATACTTGGCATAAGCTAGTTGATCAATACACACTCCTTAATCAAGTTGAATGAAACTGAAGTGCAGTGGATTGCAGTGAGGTTGGTTTATCTGTTGATTCCTTATGAAATATACAATAATCATAAGAATGGTATTGCACGTCAGAGATAAACTCCCACATTCCAAAAATCACAGGAGAGATTATATGGACCTGTGGTCTTTAATGCAATAGCCACTGACCACATGTAGCCATTTCAGTTTAAATTCATTAAAAATAAATAAATGTGAGAATCAGTTCTTCGGTTGCATGAGCCACCCGTTACCTGCCCAATAGCCACATGTGGCTAGTAGCTGTCAACTGAATAAGAATTATTTGGTTATATTATACTAGCTAGAAGCTATCATATTGCAAAGGTCATATGGAGAACATTTGTCTTAGAAGGTTCATTTGGACAGAGCTGGCTTCAGAGTTAAAATTCCAGGCCCACTTCTCTGTTCCAATTGGCTTCCAAGCCAAAGGACCTAGAGACAGCTTGATCTTCTTTTCTCTCTCTTTATAAAAATATGAAATCGTTCAAACATGCAGAAAATTTATTTAAAGCTGCAAAACCTCACTCTATCTCCTTGGTGTGTCCCCACACACCCTGGCCCCAGCAGAATGCAGAATGGATTTGCCTCAGACATGGTGTCATGAAAACACACCACACTGTTTTTCGTAAAGGGTTTTCTGTTTGAGGTTAAATAAAAACAATTGCACGGATAATTAAAAACACACAAATAGGCTGGGCATGGTGGCTCACGCCTGTAATCCCAGCACTTTGGGAGGCCGAGACGGGCAGATCACTTGAGGCCAGGAGCTCAAGACCAGCCTGGCCAGCATGGCGAAACTCCGTCTTTACAAAAAACACAAAAATTAGCCAGGCGTGGGGGAGCATGCCTGTAATCCCAGCTACTCGGAAGGCTAAGGTAGAAGAATTGCTTGAACCCGGGAGGCGGAGGTTGCAGTGAGCCGAGATCGTGCCACTGCACTCCAGCCTGGGTGACAGAGCGAGTCTCCATCTCAAAAATAAAAATAAGAATACACAAATAAATTAGAAAGAGTTGCTACATCCTAAGGACAGAAAGTCTTTTATTTCCATCTGCTTTTACCTGCTATTTTCTTTTCTAGTTTTTATTTTTATTTTACTTTAAGTTCTAGGACACAAGCGCAGAACATGTAGGCTTGTTACATATGTATACATGTGCCAAGGCGGTTTGCTGCACCTATCAACCCATCATGTAGGTTTTAAGCCCTGCATACATTAGCTATTTGTCCTAATGCTATCCCTCCTCTCGCTCCTCACCCCCCGACTGGCCCCGGTGTGTGTTGTTCCCCTCCCTGTGTCCATGTGTTCTCATTGTTCCACTCCCACTTATGAGTGAGAACATGCAGTGTTTGGTTTTCTGTTCCTGGGTTAGTTTGCTGAAGATGATGGCTTACAGCTTCATCCATGTCCCTGCAAAGGACATGATCTCATTCATTTTTATGGCTGCATAGTATTCCATGGTGCATATGTACCACATTTTCTTTATCCAATCTATCATTGATGGGCATTTGGGTTGGTTCTATGTCTTTGCTATTGTAAATAGTGCTGCAATAAACATACATGTGCACATGTCTTTATAGTAGAATGATTTATATTCCTTTGAGTATATACCCAGTAATGGGATTACGGGTCAAATGGTATTTCTGGTTCTAGATTCTTGAGGAATCACCACACTGTCTTCCACAATGGTTGAACTAATTTACATTCCCATCAGCAATGTAAAAGCGCTCTTATTTCTCCACAGCCTCACCAGCATCTATTGTTTCCTGACTTTTTAATAGTCACCATTCTGACTGGCGGGAGATGGTATCTTATTGTTGTTTTGATTTGCATTTCTCTAATGATCAGTGATGCTGAGCTTCTTTTCATATGTTTGTTGGCCACATAAATGTCTTCTTTTGAGAAGTGTCTGTTCATATCCTTTGCCCACTTTTTGATGGGGTTGTTTGTTTTTTTCTTGTAGATTTGTTTTTCATTGTAGCTTCTGGATATTAGACCTTTGTCAGATGGGTAGATTGTAAAAATTTTCTCCCATTCTGTAGGTTGCCTGTTCATTCTGATGCTAGTTTCTTTTGCTGTGCAGAAGCTCTGTAGTTTCATTAGATCCTATTTTGGCTTCTGTTGCAATTGCTTTTGGCATTTTTGTCATGAAGTCTTTGCCCATGCCTATGTCCTGATTGGTATTGCCTAGGTTTTCTACTAGGGTTTTTATGGTTTTCGGTTTTTCATTTAAGTCTTTAATCCATCTTGAGTTAATTTTTGCATAAGATGTAAGGAGGGGGTCCAGTTTCAGTTTTCTGCATATGGCTAGCCAGTAGAAAGTCTTAAAAATAAATATTGGCTCTTCACCCTGCGTTATTTTCCCCTGTAATATTTATGACCTTCTAATACAGTCATATAATCTACTCATTTGTTGATGAATGAATGAATGAATGAATGAATGAATGAAAAGGACCCCACTGAATTTTCCTTGTCACTATTTTGACTTACCCATTCTGATGGGCTTGGCAGCTATTCCCTAAGCCTCATCACTCTGTTTATCTCATTTTTGAGAGTGGAGCTCATTATCCACCTTCCCATCTTTGCCAACAACTAGGGGCTGGGCACAGTCACTCATACCTGTAATCCCAACCAAAATCTTCTTGCCTGGGAGAAATTCGGGGAAGATGCAGCACGTTTCCTCAAGGGTCTATGGGTGTCACATTCTTGATTTATATCCCACCTAAGATCTGTCTATCAGGATGAAAGGGACATGAAAAAAGAACATTCTGACACCCTGACATGAGTCCTGAAAGTGATGCATAGCTGTTTTCAGCCGACAGACAGACTGAAATTCATAACGGTCTTTGTAGGGCATGGTGGGATGTTGATATTTTAATTCCATGAAATTATTGAAGAGAAATTCTATAATAAAATATGACCATGTTCTATATGCAGTCCCAAAGCTCAGCCGCAGTTGTGCGTATCTATAACAGGCCAGTTCTGAATTTTTCCTGAAGCTATTTATTTGCTTCTTTGAGAGTGGTTTGTCTTTTACAAGTAGACAGGCAGTAGCAAATTCCTGTGACTTGAGAAAAGCTTTTGGAAAAAACTTAGAACTGACAAGTTTTAACCATTGACTTATGCTTCCGTCTTCCTGTGAACCAGGGCAGGCTGCTGTGATTCCATTGCAACTGCACATTATTTAACTCTAGTTTACAGAACTAGGTTCTGTGAGAGCAAGTCTCAGCACCATGGAGATGCAATTAGAACAAAATACTCACTGTTAAACAGTGTCTGCCCTTGTGTCTAATTGTCTCACATGGATATTTCTGAATTTATGCCAGATGACTTAGTAGCTATTTTTTGAACACCCGTGATGTGCAGTCACTGTCCTAATAAGTGCTGGGGATATATGAAAGAAAATGAACATCTTGCTTCGAGTCTAATGTGGAAGAAAAATAATAAGTGAGCCAATACGTCAAACTCTTCTTAGTGGAATCTCTGCTTCTCAAGATGTGGTCTCCTTAGGGACATCTCAGTTAAAAATTGCGGATGGATCTTCATGGTGCGTAGTAGGAACAATGAAGTCTTGGCAATCTCCCTCGATGCCTGAATATTTTCGTGGACATTCTCCACCTCGTATCTCTTCTGAACACTTCTCCAGCCTGCTCTCAGCCGACCTACAGTGGATGTCATTAACAGGTCCCTTTGCCCTTTGCTTTCTGTCAGCTGAACTCTCTGGGTGAGCTAGTAATATATCCAAAGGTGAGCTGGGGGTGAAGCCATGCTCTGCGTCCTCTGTGCTCTCTGCCTAGGAGACCACACCCCGCTGCTGGCTGCATTCCTGAGCTGAAGGAGGCTGTATTCCTGAGCTGAAGGAGGCTGTTTCTAATTCTGGTACCTGCTCTCTCCTCCTGATCCTTCAGACTCAGGATAAGAATGGCTCCCTAGTCCCTAAACTCAGGGTGCTCCATATTCCCCATGTGTTTTCTTACCCTCACAAGCCAGCTTCCTGCACATCTGTAAGTAATTCTTCACTAAATCTCAATTACTTATTCCATCTTAGTATGCCGCCTTTTGCCCCTCAAATACCCTGTACAAAATAGAAAATCCTAACAAGACATCAACTGCTGACTCTGTGATCTGCTTCCCTTCCTGCTCTTCCTTGAAAGAAATCCCAAACTAGCCCAGAACAAAGGAATTTGGTTTTTTTTTTTTTGAAATATAAGTTTTCTAGAAAGAATCAAGGAAAAAATTATCCATGCATAGTTTTAAAAATGAGATTTAACTGTTGTAACTCTTTAGTACTTGCTCCATGTCTCGTTCTACCTTGGATTCTTGATGGCTTTAAATAGCCAGCCAGATACGGGATGCTCAATAAATGTTCATAGAGTAAATCTGTGCATACTGTTAGGGCATTTGACATGACAGCTTAAATAAGCAACTGATTGTCTTAGTGTTGATCTATATCTCAGATAAATAAATAAAATAACAGTGGTTCAGAAACAGCAAACAACACCCAGCCAGTCAACCACCATATTATATTTGATAAGGGTAGATTAAATAGTAGATAAAATTAATTTTTTATTTTCTCTCCCTCCCTCTCTTCTTTCCTCCCTTCCTTCCTTCCATCCTTTTTTCCTTCCTTCCATCATTCTTTCCTCCTTCTCTCCTTCTATCTCTCTTTTTCTTTCTTTACTTCTTTCCTACCTTCTTTCTTTTTTTCCCTCTGCATTTTTAGAATAAAGTAGCTAAAAGAAGACAATAGAGAATGTGCAGTAATTCCATCAGTATACAAATGGCACATCCACAAGTTAAGGCTTTATGAGTGACAAAGCCTTAACTTTGAAGGCTTTATGAGTGACAAAGCCTTAACTTTGAAGGCTTTTTAAATGCTCTCTTAGTAAACACTTTTGATTTCAACCTCTCCAAATATGTGTTAATCAAATTGTTCCAGTCATTTGCACATTTGGAGAAAAACAGGATGTGGGTTTAATCCATCTAGACTGAAAAATGATTTTCTTTGTTTCAACTTAAAAACTTAGTGGGGGATAAGAAAGCCTACACTCCAACGATTAAGTAAATGGAAAAACAGTAGGAATGCAACTTCTCCCCTGACTACTCCACAAAACAGTGTATTTTAAGTCTTATTTCCCACCAACTTGTGAATAGTATATTATTCCCATGCTTACACTCATGACATCAAACTTACATTTAAAATAGTTCCAATTCTTCAGCTCTTGATGGAATTTGAAGTTAAAATTCGGCTTTTGCTTACTTTTACTAACAAATACTTTTGTGCTGCTGACATGATTTTTTTGGTACCATTGTTAGTCCAGAAAATGCCATCTGTAACATCTTAGAATCACGTGAATGCTGGCTTCTGTGCTAGGCAGATTCAGCTAGTCTACCCCACACATGGGAACCAGTCGACCAAACCAGGGCTGGTGGCTGATTATTTTTATCTCTGGAGAACAAAGGAGGAGGAGGCCCTCTCTTTTATTTAATGCTGTGTATTAAGTGAAGCCCTCTAAATACCCCTCCCTGATTTCATTTCTCTCCTTTTTCACCCTGGATATGAGCACTACCCTGAATGGGTGTTTAGCACTCTTATTTATGTCTTTATACTTTTATAACATAGATGTGCATTCTTAAATTACACAATTTTACATATTTAAGAGGTTTATAAATATAGAGTTATAGCATACACCCTTCTGCAATGAAGACTGTGTTTTATCTTTTCATCAATGGGGGAATCACTATAGAAATTTATGCTGTTGAGTTCAAAATTAATCACCGAAGGACTCTAGAACAGATGTGTTACAGTATGATTTGTGAGCTCTTCAAAAAGGAAAAGCAGCTCACAAGCACTTCATGATATAAAGGCGAGACGATAGAGAACAAGTGAGGTTAAGGAATTGCCTCCAAGTCATACTACATGAGGACAGGAAATGAATTGAACTCTAAAGCTCTTGCTAAAGCTTGGTGTAGGTCCTGCTGGAGAAGGAAAGAAGATGACAAGAACTGCCTGATACTCCGTATGCCGGACATCTTCAAGGGTGCTATGGGATTGGATTCTGGACTACAGCCTATGAACGCCATTCCTCTGCATGTGTCTTAGCTACTTGGTGAGATCTGCCTAGGGTAAGTAGGAGGTGACGAAGAAAGGACCTTCTCCATTTTACAGGCCAGGTAGATCAGTAAACAGTTCCTGGAGGTAGAAGGTTCTGTCCTCTTGTGTCTAGAACCTTCCAATATTGGAGTCATTGTGTACGTCCACCAGATGGGCTGGGGTCTTCATGAGGCATTCTGCTTCCTGTAGCAGTCAGCAGGGCCACCCTCCCATTGTCCCTGGAGTCCTTGTTCTCTGGAGTTCAGCAGCTCTCAGTGAATGAACTGAGGTTTTTGCCACAAGGGGCCCTGTTTCAGAGTTTGTGACAACCAAAGCTTAACGAGGTTAACCCCATGTACTTCACACCAGAACTTATGTGGTCAGGGTCCTCTGACTAGAAACTATAATAATAATAATGATAATAATAATAATAATATTTTTCAGATAGGGTCTTACTCTGTTGCCTACATTGGAGTGCAATGGCATAATCATGGCTCACTGCAGCCTCCTGGGCTCCATGGATCCTCCTGCCTCAGCCTCCCAAATAGCTGAGACTACAGGCATGCAACCACACCAGACTAATTTTCTTTCCTTTTTTTTTTTTTTTTTTTTGACAGAGTCTTGCTCAGTTGCCCAGGCTGGAGTGCAGTGGCGCGATCTCGGCTCACTGCAAGCTCCGCCTCCTGGGTTCATGCCATTCTCCTGCCTCAGCCTCCCAAGCAGCTGGGACTACAGGTGCCCGCCACCACACCTGGCTAATTTTTTTGTATTTTTCAGTAGAGACAGGGTTTCACCATGTTAGCCAGGATGGTCTCAATCTCCTGACCTTGTGATCCACCCGCCTCGGCCTTCTTTTTTATTTTATTATTATTATTTTTTTTTTATAGAAACCAGGATTCACTATGCTGTTCAGGCTGCTCTGCAACTCCTGGGCTCAAGTGATTTTTCTGCCTCAGCCTCCCAAAGTGCTTGGATTACAATCTAATTGGAAATTCTTAAACGAGATGCAATTCTGACACCACCATCATAAAAGGTCACTCTAATAAATAGGAAGGTGGAGGAACCTTTAAAAATACATGTGGTTACATAAACTAGAGCACATCCCAACAATGAAATAATGTGCAGTTGTGAAAAGGATGAGGAAGTGCTTTATGTGCTGATATGTAAAATCTCCAGAAAGCTTTTACATAGAAAAAGTGAGGAATAGAAAAAGAGTATATACAGTATGCCAGTTTTTGCTTAGGAAAAGGGGAGTAACAATATATATTCATATTTGAATAAACGTTGGAAGCATATAGAATGGGGAGGCCAGAAATGGAGAGGAGGGATTAGCAGGTAGGAGATTACTCAATATATGCCTTTTCATACCATGATTTTGGAACCACATAAATTTTTATCTACTAAGATACATTGAATCAAGTAAGATCTAGTTTAACATTCTACCAGTGTTAATTTCCTATGGTTGATAATTATATTAAGGTTATGTAAGATGTTTACACTGGGGTATGAGGTAAGGACAGTATTATTTTTACAACTTTGGGGTGAGTCTAACATTAGTTCAAAAGAACTTTTTTAAATAAAAGGTGATGCACAAATAGCTGATAAACACATGAAAATGTCTTCAACGTCGTTAGTCATCAGGGAAAGGCAAATTAAAAACAAGACGAAATGCCATTTGTATAGCAACTAGAATGGCTAAAAATTTTTTTTAAGTAGAGAACAAAATATCTGTGAAGCTCTCCTGCATTGGTGGTGGAAGTATAAAATGGCCCAACAATATTGTTGGCAAATTCTTATGGAATGAAATATGCACCTACCTTTTGACCCCAAAATTTCATGCCTAGGGCTTTATCTATGAAAAACAACTGTACAGGAATCATCATAACTTCTGTATTTGCAGTTGCCAAAACCTGCAAGCAACCGAAATGTGCAAAAGGAGATTGGGTAAAGGAGCTGTTTTTTTAATGTTCCTACAGTGCAGTGCCACTCAGTAATCAGAAAGAACAAAGGACTGACACATCAACAATGCTTATGAAGCTCACATACACGATGATGAGTAAAAAGGAACTTGATAACAGAGAGTTTGCACTGTATGGCTCCATTTACACAAACTGCTAGAACAGGTAAAGCTAACAGAAGGAAAACCGTATCAGAACTGTGGTTGCCTCTTGTTGGATGATTAACTGGGAAGAGGTAAAAGGGATGAAAATGATCTATATGCTAACAAGGTTGTGGATTATGGAAGTGTATCTGTTTGTCAAAATTGTGCAGTTAATTTTTGTGTGTTTTAGCACTACATACTTTATCGTTAAAAAAAGCACTGTGAAAATAATAATGACCTAGGGTTTAGGAATGGGTAGAGGTATTGATCATAGAGAATGGCAGAATATGGATAGCACTGAGGTGTGGTGGTGGATTTGGGGGAGGGTCAATAAACCAGTCTGTTTACTTTTTCTGTAGTTGATATTTTTCACAATAAAAAGTCTAAAATATTCTAAAAAGAAAAAATACAAATTTTGCTATAAAGGGAAGCAGTAGAAGTAACAGGGACTTTTTTATTATTAAGAAGATGAAAGCAATTATACCATGTTTTAAGCTAACAGGAGTAGTAGAGTTCTCAGGGCTGGGAGAGTGTGTGGCAACTCAAGATGTTCCCTGACTGACACTGACAATAGAAATGACATTTTAAAATATGCAATGATCAGATCACAGTAAATGAATGTCGAGAACATTGAATTGCAGGCTTATGAAAAATGCTAAGGAAAGCTACAAAGTATTTTGGTGGTAGCTTTTGGGTAAGAAGACCAGGAAAACCCACGCCTATTTCTGGGAGCAGGTGGTATGTTAGCAGCTGTAAGGAGAGTTCAGAGTTCTTTCAAATACCCACTTTCTTCTTCTATTTCTACACCAAAGAAAATGGCCTTTAAATTTTAAAGGTGAAAGCAAATAGAGGTGACAAGGATTTAAGCCTTTGATAGGTGAAGAAACAATGAGAGGACAAAGCTTCTTAAAATAAATTCCAACTCTGATGAATTCTATCTCCAGAATGGAGAATATTTGCTAGTAGTTGTTGATTAATGATGATTGACAAGAGAACTACTGAGATATAAGAGATAGGTAAATATAACCCCATTTCCCCTTTCTTTTCTTTTCTTAAAAGAGGTTAGCATTCTGGAAATTACAGACTATTAAATTTGACAATAATCCTCTGTGTTCTAGAATAGATTACCTAACAAATGTCTTATAAGCCCATAGTAAATGAAATAGCAATTTCCAGAGGCTCAATGGGTTTGCTCAAAGTATGTCCCTACCAAGCCAGTTTTATTAAAAGCCCTGGATATAACTTGTCTAAATGTTAACATGTTATTTGGCAATTTCCCTCTTGCCATTCTAGAGGACAAGACAGACGTATAAATGAGTGAGCCTGAAATCAGAGGATTATGCAAGTGTTCATTTACAGGCATTTTGTAGTAATTTTCACCACCCACTGAAAGACTGCATGTCTAATGTCACATGTGGAGACAGAACCTGTGTTTAGTCATGGAAACGACCTATTTCCATCTGCATCTATGCCTATATTTACATAGACATGTATATCTATAACGATCTTGTTTACCTATCTCGGCATAAAATTAGCTCACTTTTGTCCTCACATATATTAAAATTAGTATAATTTAAAATTTAAAAATAGTGTACATTCTCTATACTTTGAGAATGGCCTGATTATTTGAATGTTCCGTTTCATGTAAGGACATTGAGACATCTTCTTTCTACTCTTGTGATTGCAAAAAATTCAAGATTGTACCAGTACGTTTTCCTGCCATATTAAATAGAGCACATTGAATCAAAGTTATCATTTTATTGGTGATTCATCATCTTGTGAGACAGACAGGGCTGGAGATGGGGTGGAATTAGTACTGGCTTCTGGTAGTTGTTATTAGAATTAAATTTTAAATAGTGCCTTGTACTTTCCATTCTCTTCTGTACAAAAAGTGAAATCCTGAAGTCATTAGTGGAGGCTTCTAGCTATTTGTCTTGGAGAGCCACCTGTCTTTTTTTCAAAACTATTTGTGATGGCTTTAAAAAAATCACAGTTACTTAAAATACTAGTCTAAGGGACTACCTTCCTATATGGAGAAAAAAGACATAATGAAACAGTCTCTTTTTGATATTTCCATTCACAGACTGTCATACTTCCAATATGTAGTATTGTCTGCAAGTAGCTCCTTAGCTAATAATCACCAGTGAATTAGAAAGTCAGGAAATTCACTGTGGCATATCCAACTCCCAGCACTGTTAATGAGCGTTGCGGATGATTCTGCACAGATGAGTTCGAAGCAAATCACTGAGGAAATACTGACATTTGGGGGAGGGTAACCCAGCTCCACAATTTTAAGAACCACCTCTCTTTAGGCATTAACAATTCAGTGAGGAAAATCAATTCTGGTTTTAAGACATCTTCCCACTTACCGCTTAGTTACCTTCTGGCTCACACTGATTGTTTTAGGGTGTGTGATTCCAAAGTAACAATCGTTGGCAGTCTTATCACTTAGTACATCTTAGCATGTAATTATATGAGGTTTTGAGTGGTTCTCTAAAGCTTTCCTTGGTTATGCAAATTGTAATCTCTTGGTAAAAAGGAATGGCATTTGAACTGCTTTAATATCCTCGGTCTGAAATTTTATTAACATTGCAATTACTCTAATAGATAGATTACAATAGTTATTTCTATACTTGCTATGGTCAAGAGAAGATGAGAGTGGAAGTAGGAAGAGTTGGGTATTTTACCTCTTTGGACTCGGGCGAAGATTCCTTCTTTCAGCTTCCGTTGTTCTTTTGTTTTGTTTTGTTTTGTTTTCATCTACAACAATGGAAAGAATGGTCATCCCTTAGCAGGATGGTACAGAAGTTACCCAAGATAATTCCCAAGGTAAGTCGCTATCTTCCACGAAATAAGGCTAATGGCATTATCCCCCTGGAATAGTCCTTACTTTTAGTAGCAGCTCAACTAATTCTAGTTTTCTTCTTCTGTTTTTCTTTTAAGAATAAACTTAAGATTTTGGGATAGTTTTATAATTACAGAAAAATTACAATGAGTAGTAGTACAGAGAGTTCCCATATACCCCAAACCCTTCTTCCCCTATTGTGAACATCTGGTAAATTTATCAAACTTTTAATAAACCAAGGTTGACATGTTAGTGTTAACTAAAGTCCACTTCTTTTTCGGATTTCCCTTACATTTTTATTTAATGTCTCTTTTCTGTGCCAGGATCTCATCCGGGGTAACATATCGCACTATTTGTCATGTTTTCTTGGCCTCTTTTTGGTTGTGACAATTTTTCAAACGCTTTATTGGTGATCTTGACAGTTATGGGGATGGTTAGAGAATCAGATATTTTGTAAAATGCCCCTCAACTGATATGAATGAGATGTTTTTGTCCCAGGATTAGACTGGATTTATAGGTTTCTGAGAGGAAGATCACAAAAATACTTTTGCTTTTCCTTCCCTTCATTTTCCATCCATTTCCTCCCACCTCAGCCTCCTGAGTGAGTGTTTAGGCTCCTTTTAACCCAGTAAGTGTAATTGGATATTCAGACATATCAAAAAAAGGAAATTAAATGTACATACTCTAAAAAACATAAGAGTTTTACTTTGATATGCTGAATCAGGTCCAGGTGGAACGTTTCAGGAAGTAGAAATAATTAGGAGGGTTAGGATTGTAAACATAAATAAATAATAATAAACAATCCATACTGAAACACTTGAAAAGGGTGTTAACGAAAAGCATTTATGAGAATGGACAAGTGAGAAAACTAATATTGGAAGCATCCTTAAGGTCTCGATATTTTGCATAGCTTTCTTATAGAATTTAAGTTTCACACCTTTATTGGCACATTTATTGCCTAAATAAAATGTAAATTAATTTTTTTTAACCCTGGGCAGAAGATGAAATACACTCAGAAAGCGGGATAGGTTTATTTGTTTCATGGGGTTGAGTAATAACAAAGATAATGATTTCTGGGCCTTGGTGTTGATTTCTGACACAGTCTGGCAGGTTTGGCAGTGTGAGGGACTTCATGTGTATTAAGCTCTGAAACTGCTAAGGCCTCCCTTCAAGCCTGTTCTATTTTCCCATCAGGATTGTTGCTTTTCTAAGCTTACAGATTATCTATTGCACATCTGTAGTGTCCTTGGACTCTGAAAGTATGAGTCATTGGTTACTCAAGTCTCTTGGGCTGGTTAATTGCATGTGTCATCTTCACTGGGCCACAGGGTGCACAGATACGTGGTCAAACTTATTGAGTCTGTCTGGGAAGGTGTTTTAGATGTTTTATTTTTAATACTTGTGGGTACATAGTAGGCATATATAACTATGGGGCACGTGAGATACTTTGGTACAGTCATGCAGTACATAATAATTACATCATGGAAAATTAGGTATTCATTCCTTCCAGCATTTAACTTCTGGTGGGAGGGGGTTTTAGGATGAGATTAACATTTACATCGATGACTGACTGAAGCAGATTGTCCTTGCCAATGTGGCTGGACCTTGTCCAATCAGTCAAATGCCTGAAAAGTACAAAGACTGACTTCCCCCGAGTAACAGAGAATTCTCCTGCCTGTGTGCTTTCAAACTGGGGCATAGACTCTTACTGGTTCTGCAGCCGCCTGCCAGCCTTAGGACTTGAATTGGGAGATCATTTGGAGTTTCTACAAGTTTTGGACTTTTCAGCTTCTGTGATTGCTTGAACTAATTTCTTATCATAAGTCTCTTTCTGTCTCTCTCTATGTGTATGTGTGTGTGCACAGATTATATATATCATATATGTCTTTACTGGAGCTGTCTATCCTGTATCTCTCTATGTAGGGAGAGACTCGTTTTAAAGAATTGGCTTATGCAGTTATAGAGGCTGACTACACACATGCACACACACAGACACATCTTAATATGTATATCTTTATTGGAGACATATAGATCTCATATCAATTCTGTTTATCTGGAGATCCCTGACTAATATAGCTATCTTCTCTACTTATGCACACATTGTGTAAATGGATTAAAGTCTTTTCCAAATACTCCCATGTCATAGGTCAGGACTATACCATTTGATTAGCATAAATTATGCTTCCACAACTCGTTTGGAAAGGAATGGCAGAATTCAGGCTTTCTGCTTATCTAATCAAATGGGAGTCATTTCACTGATTATCTTCATTTTGTGCTCATTTACTTCAATTTAAATCAACCATCATTAAGCTCCTACCCAACATTCGTGGGACAGGTTATTATCAGACAAGGTTCTTGTGCAATTTCATTGAGCTGTGCAAAGAAAAAAACTCTTTTGAGGGCTTGGGAAAAGAGTCTGAACTACACAAGAGAGATATACAGGGACACAAGGTCAGAAGCACGTGGCCTTTTGAGAAGCTGCTGAGAACTGAAGTTATATTTTTATAACAAGAACAAAGCAAGCCTCTGTTTTAACTTTTCCTTATGCATTCAGAGCTTTGAAGGGCGAGACTTATCAGGCGCCAGGAGAGACACAAGTGCTTCTAGATCAGGGGTCAGCAAACTTTTTTTCTGCAAAAAGCTCTATTATCAGATTTTAGGCTTTTCAGGCTAGTCTTTGCCACTAATACTCAGCTGCACCATTTTAGCACAAAAGTCACAGTGGGCAATCCACACATGATACGGCACACGGCTGCATGTTAGTAAAACTGTATGTATGGACGCTAAAATTTGAATTTCTTATACACTTCACATGTCATGAAAATTCTTCTTTTGGTTTTTCTTTTGGAACACTATTTACAAATGTAAGAATCATTTTTAGCTTGTAGGCTGCATAAAATCAGGCAGCAAGCAGATCTGGCACTTGGAATGTAGTTTGCCAACCACTGTCTGTGGTATCAGTTTCACTCATAATTCTTATGTGGTAATGTGCACCGAGAAAAGGAAAGACACCATTTCCCCCTCAGATACAATACTATAGAAAGTGCTTGATTAAATTGACATATGTACTAACATCTTATCCACATTGATGTTTAGCTAATTTATTTGGTATAACAATAACACAAAGAATTATCTTTACCTTTTACACTAAAAAAAGTATATTAATATTTCATTTTACCCCTCTTTGAAAGGCACTAATGAAAACCAATTATTTTATATAACATTGCAGTTCTATCCAAATATCAAGTTCAAAAGGTGGCCTTGGAATTTATTGGTTTTTTTTTTTTTTTTTTTTTTTTTTTTGAGCCAGGGTCTCACTCTGTTTGTCCAGGCTGGAGTGCAGTAGTGTGATCATGGCTCACCACAGCCTCAACCTCCTGGGCTCAGGTGATCCTCCCACCTCAGTCTCCTAAGTAGCTGGTACTACAGGCGGGTGCTACCATGACTATTTTTTTGTGTGTATTTTTTGTAGAGATGGGGTTTCCCAGGCTGGTTTTGAACTCCTGGGCTCAAGCAATCCACCCTCCTCAGCCTCCCGAAGTGCTGGGATTACCGGCATGGGCCACCATGTCCAGCCTGGATTTTTTTTTTGAATGAGGTTTTTGCTTGGTTCTAGGGCGGTGTCTGAATATATGTGAACCTCAGCCTCCTCATCACTAAATGGAGGGGATTGGGCTAGTTCAGGTATGAACAAACTTTTTCTTAAAAGGCCAGCCAGTAAATATTTGGGGAGCCATAGTATCTCTAGTGCAACTATTCAACTCTGTTGGTGTGGCACTCAAAAGACACTGTAAACAGAATATAAATCAATGGGTGTGGCTGTGTTCCAATAAAACTTTATTTACAAAAACAAGCAGAGCCCGGGTTTGAAATATAGATTTCTGGCCCCTGATCTTGTTGGTCTTAAAATACCTTTGCAGACGGAGAAATCAGATGAATGTTGCTTCATAAAAATAGACCACCAGAGAAAACTTGGGAATGATATTTTTAACTTTCTAAGAAGTAGATTTTATCTACATTTTATAAGTTAAATATTGGTGCATAAGAAGTGCTAGTTTTATGCAATTACATCAGCGGAGTCACCTATATAAATGATGCATTCCTTATCTCAATTCTTTCATAAGTAGAATCACACACTCCATGGAATTTATATGTTTCATAAAGATCAGTCAATAACCCGGAGGTAACTTATGGAGAAGAATTGCCTATAGTTATTTCATCTCTTATTTGACATATAGATTTTATGCCTGTTAAATGTTGTCAGTTAAATGTTGTCAGTGATGACAAAATTGAAGCATTTTCTCTCCTTCAATCAACATGTTGAGCTAAGTGTTAAATGGCAATTAAAATTATAACAAAATATAATATTACTGATGTGGAACCTTCATTTCTTATTTCATTATTTCTCACATTTACTATTCTAGGGAGAATAGCTCAGAGATATAGTAAATTCAGGCTACATTAAGTAAAATGTCTACTCATGGGAATCTCAGAAAACGTATTTGAAGCCTCCCTAGAAGAGTCTTGAGTCCCTTGGCAGTGCTAACTTGCACAATTCCTGACCCAGTTCACCTTCAGTTAGGGATTTAAAGTTACTCTTCTTCTGAACAATGGCAGTTTCAATAGGAGGGCTTTTATGCTCTGTGCACACGTGTGGTTTTCTTGTAAATGGTTTGCTGCATGAAAGGCAATCTGGATTACTTTCGTTAGTGTTGTATTCCAAGGAAATCCTCTGAAGGGATTTCTGCTGTTGTAAGGAAAATGCACACACCGCAAATTTCTTCCAGGAAGTTGCTGAATTAACAAAAGTTAAATCAGCTAGGAAGAAAACCTTTTGCACAAATGAGCCCCGGTGGCAGATGACAGTCATCTATCAGCTTGGTGCACTGGTGCTTGCAGAACATTCCAGGAACGTGCCTCAGCTCACTGTCTTTCTCATCCTACATTTTCCTTATGAAATAGCTCAGCATGAATGTCATCAGGTGCTTCGGGCAGACAGTGTTGGAAAATCATTTCTCAAATTGCCTCCTTGAGAAAGTGGCACTTGTAAGAATTGCATTGCCGAGAACCAATCAGCAAACTGTGATGTTTAAGCTGCCTGCTAGAGTCCATTTTTCATCTAAAATGTGACTCATATTGGTTGGTAGGAGACAAAACAAACAAACAAACAAAACAAAAAAATGCACATCATGCCAAATGTTGAAGTTTGAAATCCCTGAGTTGGGATAAACTTTTCCATAGATCAAATTCCATGTTTAGTTTAAAATCAGTGAGTGTATTAGTCTGTTCTCATGCTGCTGATAAAGACATACCTGAGACTGGGTAATTTATAAAGAAAAAGAAGTTTAATGGACTCGCAGTTCCACGTGGCTGGGGAGGCCTCACAATCCTGGTGGAAGATGAAAGGCACGTCTTACATGGCAGCAGACAAGAGAGAATGAAAGCCAGGTGAAAGGGGAAACCCCTTATAAAACCATCAGATTTCGTGAGACTTATTCACTACCACAAGAACAGTATGGGGCAGCCGCCCCCATGATTCAATTATCTCCTACCAGATTTCTTCCACAACATGTGGGAATTATGGGACCTGTAAATCAAGATGAGATCTGGGTGGGGACACAGCCAAACCATATCAGTGAGTGACTTGGGTTAAAATTTAGCCGTCATATCACCAAATGACCTAAAGGAATAATTACCTGAAACTGTTAAATATGTATTTGGTTACTTTAATTTCTGTCTCCTCAACTAGGTAAACATGAAATAAAGTCTCACACTTTGTAATCCTGGCATAGACTAGTAGGTGTTCAATAAATATTGGTTGAATGAATTTAAAAGTGAATACATATTGCATTCGAATATTGAATTGTTTTCTCTTATTTTTTATAAAATGCTCAGTAAATATACATTTTAAGGATTTCAGTAGAAACTCTTTGAGTTGATATTCTTTTATTTTTAAAATGCTACTCATCTGGATCTGAAAAAGGCTATAGTCATTTTAGATACACTAACATTTAGGTCTATGAGTCAAATTTATACCAGCTCATAGTTTTCTTGTTTTATTCAGGGTCTGTAGCCATGCTAAAGACACATAAAAGTTTAGGTTTCTGTTTTGCACTAATTTGTGAGACCCGAGATTTGTTTTGCGCATAAAATACCATGTGAGTATGCCACACAGATATCACATTTTCACCAGGCTAAACCAGCAATCATTGTTATCAAATGAAGCACACTTATGCCAAGACCTCAAAAGGGACATTTAGAAACCTTAAATCACTAATTATTCGTAAATTGTACATAATTTATTTAAAAATGTTTCACATAGTCTTTCTAAAATGTTAAGTGTAGCATCTGCTTATTATAGAAAAATCAGAAGATCAATAGAAAGAAGAGAAAATGGCCAGGTGCGGTGGAATAAAATGAGATAAAAGTGAGAAGGGCTTAGAAATACTAATCTCTGGAATGGTCTGAAACATTAGAAAGAAAATGTAACCAGGTCTTAGTCATACTAAGTCCAATGAAAGCAATGTAAATCTTGCAAACTCTATTTTCTGTAATCAAATAAATGTTGGTTAATATGAGATAACATTTTTAATATCAAGCACAAAGTATTTAATACATATCTTAATACATATTTTACAAGATTTCTTACATTTGAAAAATATGAAAATAACTCGATATTGTAACATATATAATCAAGCCAAATATGAATCAAAAGTATGGCATTTTAGCCTATCAAAATGGCTAAAGTTAAAAAGAAAGAAAATGTCAAAAGTTAGTCACAATGGAAGCAATTTTCATGCACAGCTGGCAGGAATATAAATTGCTACAAAAATTGTTGGGCAGTATTAATTTGAACTGAAAACACACCTACTGTATAATACAGAAATTCTATTCCTAGGTCACAAGAAATAAGTGTTTATTCTCTGCAAAAGACGTGAACAAGAATGTGTATAGGAACTTTGTTCATCATAGCCCCAAACTGAAAAGAAGCCAAATGTCCGTTATTAAAATAAAGGAGTTGTTCTGTATTCTTAAAATAGAATATTATATAATAACAAAAAATGAATGATTCCATGCAATATTATGGATGGATGGCACAGATATAATATTAAATAAAAGAGGCTAGACACAAAAGAGTACGTGTTGTATGATCTCATTGGTGTAAATTTCAAGAGCATACACTAGGGGTCAAAACAGTGCTTAACTTCAGAGAATGTTGATTGGAAAGAAAAATAAGGGGGCTTTTGGGTAGTGAAAAAGTTTTATGTTTTATTCTTGTATTTGGTTACAGAGGTATATATGTACAGAAAAAAAAAAGGCTGGGTATGGTGGCTTATGCCTGTAGTCCCAGCACTATGGGAGGCTGAGGTGGATTGCTTGAGTCCAGAAGTTAGAGATCAGCCTGGGCAACATGGCAAAACCCAGTTTCTACAAAAATAAAGATAAAAAATCAGCTGGGCGTAGTGGTGCACGCCTGTAGTCCCAGCTACTCAGGGGGCTGAGGTGGGAAGATCGCTTGAACCTGGGAGGTTGAGACTGCAGTGAGCTATGATTGCACGACTGCACTCCAGCCTGGGTGAGAGTGAGACCCTGTCTCAAAAAATAAAAAAAAGAAAAGAAAAAAATTAAGCTATACTCAGTTTTAATATAAGCTATAGTATAAGTAATATGTACTTTACTATATGTATTTTAGAATCCATCATTTTTGAGTGTTTCCATACAACTATATTGGCTTGCTTCTCTACAAATTGGAAGTCTTGCCATCACAACTTCACACATCTCATCTGTATCAAGAGATAAAAGGTTTGAATGAAAGAAAGTAGATTTTACATTTTGAAAGCTCTGAGATATCTCACTACCCTCTTTAGTTTTCATTGACAGAAATAAGTCATTATTTCTGTATTGTTGAAAGTGGAGCAACATATTTGCTTCCTCAAGCCTTTATTGTGTTTCCTGAAAGCCAGTTCAAGAGCTAAACAATAATCCAATTACTACTCAGTGTTTGTGAGGAGCAGTTCATATCCGTTACCACTGGAACATCATGTTCTTTCTGTAGACTTTTGCCAGTGGAAAGACTGATAGGGGCTGTTATAAGATTTACCTGAAGTTTCCTTTTCCTAATGAATACACTCCTTCATTGTAATAGATTGACCTTTGAACACTAATGTAAATCTTATGACTGGGTGTTTTATTAATTGCTAGAACCTTGCTAGTTGGGGTTGTTAATTCACCCTAAACAAGGACCACCTGCAATTAATCTTTTTCTAATTCTTGACACCATGGTTTACAATTATTGATCCCTTTTTAAAAACCAATTATATATTTTGGTGTTTTACAAATGGACACAAAACTGCAGGTCCCTTAAATGATTTTAGTATCAGAAGAAAAGAGTCCTTAGTAACCCATCAAAGTTGGGTCTATAATGCTTAAACTTATTTACATACAAGAGTGGCATTAACTATTAAAGCCAAGAGCATCCTTTGCAAGTAATATATGAATTAAACTATTCCATTCACCAAAACTACATTTGATGTGCCCCATCTTATTGTATGCTTAGTTGGTAACTGACAAGGACAATTCAGTCCTGCCTTGTACCATATGAATCAGAGCTGACAAGAACAGATGCAGTCCTGACTGCCTTAACACTGTCTATCACGCTGATATTCAACTTTCAGGACCAGGGACAGCAGAGAGCAGTCCCAGGAATCTTTACACAAACTCCCTTTGCCCTCTGAACAACTCTCTGAAACAAAATGCTATCTGCTTGTGGTCCAAGCCAATTGAAATATTATAATGCATTTCATGACTGAGGGATACTTTCATTTTATACTTTCAATTTCTCAATTCACTTATTTCTGCAGTTAAATGGATCCTTAAAAAAATGTAACTTCCAGTAGGGCAGTAGTGGCAAATCCTGAATGAGAGGAAACGTGGAGACAAAAATTTAGTGTTTGCAAGATTCACACTGAACTGTCTCTTCACCTATCATCTCCTTGCTGTCTCTGCTTGGTTTATGTTAACCCTTCAATTCATCTCTTGTACCTCATTTTGACATCCTTATTGATCTGAATTCTCAGCCATTAGCTTGGTAACCTCATGGCCTTCTTGTTTCCTTTTCCTGCTTTGGTTCTTTAAACTTTTTTAGAACTAAAGTCTTCTCCTAGGCTTCAACACCCTCCAACTGAATCCTAATAAGGAGCTCCATCCATGTTTTTTTTCTTCTTCTTCTTCTTCCTGGCCATAGTGTCAGAGAACTGGCTCCTGAATACTGGTATATAAATATTTTGTCTTTAAGCATGTTTTCTCTGCTTCCCGAAAATTTAGGGGAATATATCCTGAGGAAAAATGCCTTTGGCATTATATATATTTTTAAGTTGAAAAATATCTTCCAGCCAGGCACAGTGGCTCACACCTGTAATCCCAGCACTTTGGGAGGCTGAGGCGGGAGGATCATTTGAGCCCAGGTGTTTGAGACCAGCCTGGGCAACATAGTGAAATCTTGTCTCTGAAAAAATAAAAACAAAAATTAGCCAGGAGTGGTGACAAGTGCCTTTTGTCCCAGGTACTCAGGAGGCTGAGGTGGGAGGATCACTTGACCCTGGGAGGTCGAGGCTGCAGTGAGTTATAGAGAGAGATTTGGTCTCAAAAATATCTTCCAGTAAGCTTAATATACCAATTAGTACTTTTTATCATTACTAGAAATATGGTAGCTACATGATGAAAATATAAAACATTAACATTTGTATAATTTATTTTTTAAATGCCTATTTGCTCTTGAATATGCTCTACTAAAACCTTTGCCACCAACAATCCCACAAAACATCCCTTGTCAAAGTCGCCGATAATCTTCATATTGTTAAATCTAATGGCCAATTCTTAATCTTCAGTTTGTCTGCTCTATTAACATTATTTGAGACAATTGATGTCCTTCAACTTACATAATATAGTTATTTTTAATTTATATTCTAAGAGAACACACTCTGCTGATTTTCTCCCTACTTTTGTGGTCAATTTTTATCAGTCTCCTTCACTTTTTCCTCCTCTCTCCCAATTCTAAATCTTGGAGTATGCCTCAGTATTTATTTCTTAGGCAGTTTCTTCTTCTTCTGTATTCACTGCCTTGATGATCTTACGTAATCTCAAATTAAAATGTTAACTGGATGATGTTAACAGCCAAATTAAATCTCCAGCCCTGAAGTTACATTATGAGCTCACCTGAAGCCCAGACTCATAAATCTAACTTCTTTTTCATCATTTTCACTTGAGTGTCTAGTAGGCAGCTCTCACTTACCAAGCTCCATATCAAACTCTTCATCTCCCTACTTGAAACGTGTTACTGGTTTTCACCAGCTGAGGAAATGACAGTTCTGTCCTGCCAGCTACTCAGACAATTGGTTCTGAGTGCCTACCCCCCAACTTCATGTGTTTCTTTCGGAACATTCTCACTTGCATCCTTCTTTGGAAGGACTGTCTGCTAAGGACCACAGTTAGGGTATTGGAGGAGAGAGTTGTTGCCCAACGCTTTCAAGGGCCAGATAGCTGTTGCTCTTGTTTTCAAGTCCCTATTAATGTCTCTGTTCATTTCTCTCAGGAATGCCTTGTCATTTTCATTGTAGACACCTAACTATTTTTATTGATGATAATAGTGCAAACGGTTTGGTTCCCAAATGTCATTTTCTGGTTTCTTGCTACTGACATAGAAATACAAGTGATTTTTAAATGTTGATTTTATGTCTTAAGGTCTTGCTAAATTAAGTGTTGTGGCGTGTGTTTGATAAGTTCTTTAAGATTTTTCACGGAAAAAAATATGTTATCTTCAAATATAAATACTTTAACTTCTTTCTTTCTGTTCTTACGCCTTGCATTTCTTTTTCTTGTCCTAGAAACTTCAATACAATGTTGGCTATAAGTGGTTAGAGTCAATATCCTTCTTTTATTCCCAATCTTTGAAAGAAATTATAATATTTCATGATTAAGTATAATTTTTGCTGTAGATTTTCCAGATCTTTTTTTTCTTATCAAATTGAGAATTTATCTTTCCTGGTGATATGATTTGGCTGTGTCCCCGCCTAAATCTCATTTTGAATTGCAGCTTCCATAGTTCCCATGTGTCTGGGGAGGGACCCAGTGGGAGGTAATTGATTCATGGGAGCAGTTTCCCCCATACTGTTCTTGTCATAGTGAATAAGTCTCATGAGAACTGATGGCTTTATAAGGGGAAACCTCTTTTACTTGGTTCTCATTTCTCTCTTTGCCTGCTGCCATGTAAGACATGCCTTTCGCCTTCCACCATGATTGTGAGGCCTCCCCAGCCACGTGGAACTGTGAGTCTGTAAAACCTCTTTTTCTTTATAAATTGCCCAGTCTCAGGTATGTCTTTAACAGCATCATAAAAACAGACTAATACACCTGGCTACTTTATTAATCAATTGTTTTCATGTGTGTCTTCTTATTAAAGTTTGCTTTTGGGGACCTGGCTTAAGACAGGTAGGCATTACAAAATTGTTGTTAGCCTTACATGTCCAACATTTTTACGTAAAAATAACACAAGGCACTTTTTACAGTAGGGATTTGTTCTTTTATCTATCACTCTCATAAGACAGGAACAAAACCTGTAGCTGATTTTAATCTCAGAAGGCCAAAGCCAGTTACAAGCTGTTTGCTGAAACATCTTTGTCTATCTCATTTCTGTGTGCTTGCGCAGATTAATGCATGTAGTATTCAATAAATGGTCAATAAGAACATATGACAATTCAAAATATATTTTCTGCTGTTAGAGAGATGGATGTTATGATCCATGCTGTAAGTGGTTTGCAGTCCATGATTTTAGAATACTAGCAAAACAAGCTTCTTCTCCCCATAAAGGCAAGATGAATAGGTCACAGATTGAGAAGAAATCTGGTTCTTCAAAAATTCTTCTTGCTTCACCTCCTTAGGCCTCTCCAAGTAGTATTCACTACTGGGAGTGCAATGAGGTTGAAGTAGAACTTCTCTCTCATTCTTCTAATTAACTGTTTTATCATTCATTGTTTTTTAATCTCTCCTGACCAATATGCAAGCTAAAGTATTGAAAGTAAAGAAAAAGCAATTTCATGGCCAGGAGCAGTGGCTCATGCCTGCAATTCTAGCATTTTGGAAGACTGAGGCAGAAGGATTGCTTGAGCCCAGGAGTCTGAGGCCAGCCTGGGAAACATAGCAAGACCCTGTCTCTATTTTAAAAAAAATCAGAAAAATGTGAACAATTAGAAAGCTACAAATAGTACAAGACAAATTCTCATTGGGTTTTATATTCTCAGAAACATATCACCATTTTTCTGGCAAAAATGAATGTGATACGTATGGTGAGAAGTACAATTTGTTTTCAGTGCAAGCTCAGCTCTGCAATTTATGCTGATTCTAAACAAAAGGAATAAGGGTTAGTTAAATCTCCAGAAAATCTCAAACCTAATTCCATTCAATAGTCTCAAACTCTATCTCAATATCTGCATGAGCATGATTATCAAGTAATCAAATTTACAATCAATTTTGGCTGCTTTAATTTACACCTCTCTCTGACTAACAACATTGCTCATAGTTAATGAAATGGCCCCAGAAGATGCAGACGTAGAATGATGGCTTAAATTGCCTACTAACGGATGCCTAAGAATGGAAGGGGCATGGGTTTTCAAGGTGGTTAAGCTGTCCGCAAGAGCAAGCTGTGAGTGATACAATAACAGCTGTGTAGAGCAAGCTGTGAGTGATACAATAACAGCTTTGTCAGGCTTGAATGAGAAGGAATTTGGACATGTTAGGTAATTATTTTATACTTGTGTCACTTTAGCAATACAGTTGAGCTGAGGAAGTTGCTCATTTAGCAGACACATTGTAGCAGTTTTCCGGATTGGGTTGCCAATCCCAGCAAGAGCTCCACATGTCTTTTGCCTATTCTCTATTTCTTCAGCTAGCAACACAAAACCACCATCCAACTGTTCATCATTTTACACCTGGATTTTGCCGTGGTTAAAATAGGGCTCCATTCAGTCAGCATAATCTGGATCACACAACAGATATTATTTACCAGTTCAGAAATCTACAGTCTCTCCATGTTATTTCTTAGAATGTCAATCTGTCATTCTCCTATTAAGGAGACCCATAGCAGTGGAAACACTTTAATTTCAAACACAGATTTTCTTATTTCATATGGCCAGCCTTTGTATCGCTCTTGGTTTATCCTCTCCTATCTCCCATTCCCTCATTGTCAGGCTCTTTCTCATATTATCTCCTTTTGTGGAACACATTTTGGTGCTTCATAATTATTGTTGCTTGTTCAAATTTCACCTAAGAGAAGCCACTCCTGTCTTCCCATCCCAGCATCCACAAACCACACTTTGTGTCCCCAGAGGGCTTAATTTACTGTTTATATAACTGTCATAACTGAAAATTCATTATCTGTTTCAAACATTTTGGGTTTGCAGTGATAGTGGAACATGTATTAGTATCTTCATTAAATGAAAAATTTGGAACTAGAAGTCAGTAGTCAAGGAGAGGAATATACTTAAATTTACCCACTTCAGTTGCCTCTCTGCTTCTATTCTCAGTGTTTTATCATCAATTTCTTTCTACAAACTTTCCTATTGTGGTGCTGGACTAGCATAATTAAAATAGCAAGCACAGAATTAATACATAATATAAAAAATTTGAGGCATATGCAAATCAACTAAGGAGGTAGTTCAAGTGTTGATTTTATCATTCCTTCTTTTCTGGCAAGCCTTGAGTGGTGTCAAGGAATCTGATTTTTCAAAATAATGTAAGATAATTATAATGTAAGTTGCTCAAACACACACTTCTAGAATCTCCAAAATAAGAATAGGCTAATTTTCAACTGGTCCAACAATAGGGGAGTGGTTATGCAAATAATAATATATTAAATGCAGTGTTGTACAGTCATAAACATATGTGGTTATTTAAAATATAGCCACATATAAAGATACATGCAGAAATAGAAAACACTTTGTAATATGTTTACTTTCCATATCACTAAGCAGTAGTTTGTCATTTTATATTTTTATGGAGATTTTTACGTGTTAGTTGTATTAGTCCATTCTCTTTTATAGAGAACTTCCTGAGACTGGGTAATTTATAAAGGAAAGAGATTTAATTGACTCACAGTTCTGTATTGCTTGGGAGACCTCAGGAAACTTACAGTCATGGCAGAAGGCAAAGGATAAGCAGCCACCTTCTTCACAGGGCAGCAGAACAGAGTGAATTCAAGCAGGGGAAACTCCAGAGGCTTATAAAACCATCAGATCTCATGAGACTCACTCATTATCATGAGAACAGCATGGGGGAGACCGCCCCCAAGATTTCGTTACTTCCACCTGGCCCTGCCCTTGACACATTTGGATCATGGAGATTGCAATTCAAGGTGAGATTTGGGTGGGGATACAAAGCCAAACTACATTATTAGTCAATCACAGCATCTAAGAATTGTTCTTAACATCAGAACCGTGGACATCTCCCTACTATCTCTCTGGAGGGCATTAGACAAATCCCTTGAGTTGGCAACAGTTGTGTGGTCTTTACATTAAAAAGCGTAAATGAATCACACACATTTATTTATTTCTTCCTACACCCATTGATAGTAAGATAATAAAATGACAAAGAGAAGAGTGGAGGGTGTATTTGAATAAATCACAGAAATTCTGAACACAGAAACACATATAGAAGAGTATTGGTATTGAGCGTGGAAAGTGGGTGAATCCTTTTTCTTAGATACTTGTAGAGAGTGATTAGGGCGAGGGGGAGGAAAATTATTTAACCCTGAGAAACTTGTAAATCAATGAAACAAGGTACATAATAGTTATAAGAGACACACAGGGAGGAAACAGAAGAAGAAATTAAAAGATGCATATCAAATTATTGAGCCTCCATCTTTTTTTCCTCTTCACCACATGGAATACTAAGTTAGTGCCTGGAATAGGAATGCAGAGATTTCCTCCCTAAATAAAGTAAATGTGACTGCATACAAATTAAAACCATCTTCATTAAAAGGAAACCAGCAAGTAACATAGCAAGTAAGAAACCATGGACTGGGAATGTTTATATTTGTAACATATACAAGTGACTAAATGTTTGTACCTAAAATATGTAAAGAATTTCTAAAAGTCAATATAAAAGACAAACAACTCAATCTAAAAGTGGCCAGAGGATACAGAAGGTTTGTGGGAATGAATGAGCCTGATTAGTACTTATGAAAATTTTAATTAAAATAATAATACACTGTCCTGTAACTGAAACTGTAAAAAGAGGAGGGGAAATTGTACACTAATCTCACAAAAGTAGTTATCTCTAGAAAAAAAATAGAGGTAGTAAATAGAAGGTGGAAAGAGGTCAACGGGGTGACAGTTATATCTTTTGCATTATATTGTCTTAAGCAAAAACCTCTGAAGCTAAGCAGAAAAGAAATAGGAAAGGATGGCAGGGAAAAGACGGGTAGGGAAGAAGAACTTCTCAGGTAGTTATAAAGATGCTTTTAAATTACAGTACTTTATGCCTTGTCTTCTGCCTCTTCATACATGAAAACACTTTGTAGAATAAACTAATATGTTTATTAGGGTCATTTCTGATAGAACATGCCCATAGGTATGCTTACAAGATACCCTGTGACTGGAATCTACCTTTAAATAATAATTTTCTTAATATCAAGATGGACATAGAAATGACTGTCTGCAAGCCTAGTTATACTGTTTCCATAAAAACTAACATTACCTATATATTGGCAGAAATAAATTTCATGACATTCCAGAGGTCTTTGCTCACAGAATTCTGTAGTACAATATTTTGAATCCCACCATGCAAAACGCATTAAAAAAGCCAGGAAATATTTCTCCCAAAATTTATCACTATTCTTCTTAGTACAATGTTTGCACAAAATATTTTACCTCCTGTGCGCCACGATCCTTTAGGAGGGAAAGATCTGGGTGATCTGAATAATGTTTATCTACAAGGTATGTAGAAAGATGTCTGGATCCCTTGATACTTTCTAGTGTCCTGGCTAATAATATAGGTACCAAGAAATACCTGCAAAACTCCACAGAAATGACTGAGAAGTCAAGTGAGAAATTTTGAAGGTCTGGGTGTGATAATTCCCACAAAAATAAGAGAAAATAAGGGCAAGTGAGATGTAAAGAAGTGGTTTCAGTGAATAAACTGGAAGCTATTCACCTTTGTCAACAGAAAACATATTTGAAGAGACAAAAACCCAAAGATTATGCTCCAAACTAGCTATTCTGTTTTTAAATGTCCAAATCTACTGTGGCATCTCCTTTATGGACATTGATTTTAATTATTATCCACCTAGGGAACTGAAACTGAGTTTCCTAAATAAGAAAAGATACAGTTTTTGTTTTAAGAAAATCTGTCTAATCTATCTTAGAAGTAAGGGTAGATGAAGGAAATGCATTTACTCCATCTTACAATTACTTCATGTTTCATTAGGCTGCCCACAGGCATTCTGTGTTTACGGTCTGCTGCACTCCACAATAAAGCTATTATTCGTGAGCACTTCTCTGCTGGCTAACCACATTTTGGCTACTGCTTATGTTTATTTATGAGTCTCGCTTGGGAAAGGATTTGCAAAGTCTGATGGGGAGTCCTCACATGTATGTTTACCCTTCTCCAGGCTTAGGCATCTCGAGAAGGGAAGTGGCCACAGTGTCACCAGTCTCCAAAATGAATTATGCAGCAGGACACATCATCGATAACCAGATAGAACACTCCCTCAATATTTAAAGGGCAATGGCAATGATGGAAAGAAGGAAACTGAGATGATTCCAGTTCTGTGGGATCACTGGATTCAAGCAACATTGAGAAATACTTTTTCTGCTCAATCCTTACCAAGCAAAAATAATTATCAGGGAGAAAAAGCAGCATTTTCTCTCCCACGGAGAGTATGACATAAGATGTTGCCACTATTGTCTCTGCAGCTGAGGTTTCTGCTTCCTGACCCTTGATTTCCTGCACAGGTAAAGAACTGTATTAACTGGGGTTCTTCAAACAATAGGATATGCCAAAGAACTCTATCGATCGATCGATCTATCTATCTATCTATCTATCTATCTATCTATCTATCTATCTATCATGTATCTATCATATGTCATTTATATATCTTGGTCCATTTGTGCTGCTATTACAGAATACCATATATAATTATAAACAATATATTTTTTTCTCACAGTTCTGGAGGCTGGGAAGTCCAAGATCAAGGTGCTAGCAGGTTTGGTGTTGTGTGAAGGCTGCTATTTGCTTCCAAAGTGGCTTCCTGTTGCTGCACTCTCTGGAAGGGACAAACACTGTGTCTTCACATGGTGGAAGGGATGCAAGGGCAATAGTGTCAAATGCTGTGTGAAGTCTCTTTTATAAAGCCTTTAATCCCTCATAAGTGCTCATGACCTAATCACCTTCTAAATGCCCCACCTCTTAATACTATTGCATTGGAATAGGGTTGTTTCAACATAAATTTTGAAGGAACACAAACATTCAAACATTAGCTCACTCACTGTATCTATCTATCTATCTATCTATCTATCTATCTATCTATCTATCTATCATCTATCTATCTAATCTATTGAAAGAGAGTGAGAAAGAGAAAAATTTACTTTAATGACTTGATTCATGTAATTGTGGGTCTGGCACGTCTGAATTCCATAGGATAAGATGACAGGCAGGAAACTTAGGCAAGAGTTTCACAGATTCCTACTTTGCTGTTTCTCAGTGTAGAGGTTTATTCTTTGGACTTTCAGGATAAACCAAAGCTAGGCACTTCTGTATGCCAGTCAGCAAGGAATCGTTGTTTTGTGGTGTGCAGAGCATATAATACCCATTGACAATGGATTGTAAAAAATTTCAAGAGGGTTCCTGTGCTAGTTATTAAGCATTTATCTCTCAGTTCCAAATCCACCATCTATATTCTCCACGGTGACGATGGGGCAAATGTCTTTCTCCTTTGTCAGTTGACTCTATATTTAGTGCTACCAATAGGGGGACCTAGAATATTGGGAGACAGGAAGAGGTGAGAAAGAACTTACTACATCCTGTAAGCTTGCTATTGCCGTCTCCTTCACTCCAGCAATGGCACTTAACCTGGCAACATCAGTTGGTTCCAGTATCTATGTGTCTCACCTGCACACTTAGTGACCTTTGCGTGGCCAGCTTGTTTTTTAGCCCCAAGATTCTTGCTCCACCACATGTTTGGGGTCCTGGACACTCCAGTAAGCTCTTCCTGGATCCACCTCTTAGAAAAGAGGTACTGGGTTAGATATGATAGCATTTATATTTTGTGCTATGACACTTACACATTCTGACATAAGCATGTGGAATTTCTTGTTATTTTATTTCCCAGGGTTAATTTTGTATATGTGTATGAAGACAAAAAATAGGATGTCTTTTTTTTGTTTGTTTATTGGTAGCTACCAAGATACCTAAGATTGATTGACCAGTATTTGTTGACAACACCAAATAATGTTATTTTACAAGGCCTCTTTAAAAATGTTAGCTTTCTGAAACTGAAATATTTATTTAAGCCTCAGACAGATAACACACACTTCACCACCACCCCTCCCCCATTCATTTGTATCATCAATTAAAAGAGCTTAGAAAACATAAAACTTTAATGCTCATTTTAACTGAAGGCTTGTGGGCTAACAACCACAGTTTATAAATGGCACTTCGGTATTTTGAAGCTAAACATTACAAGAAGTCTATGCATGACGTTCAAAAGAAGGAATGATAAAGGTAGCTTTAGGAATGTAACATCAAATCCCAACATTTCTCTCTGGCTTGAAAATCTTTCAAATAATTTGGCAGTTATTTGAACTGTTCAATCATTATGTTTGATTAAAGTGGCCCAATTTAGTTTTAGGTAGATACACATGGCATTCTACATGTGGCTTAGAAGTTTTTGATTGAAAGGGGAAAAAAGAGCAAATCTCTTGATGTTCGATTTTTTTTTTTCTTTTTTTGAGACAGGGTCTTGCTCTGTTACCCAGGCTGGAGTATAGTGGCATGATCACAGCTCACTGCAGCCTCAACTTCCCAAGCTCAAGGGATCCTCCCACCACAGCCTCCTGAGGAGCTGGGATCACAGGCACATGCCACCACACTTTGCTAATTTTTAACATTTTTATAGAATCAGAGATCTTGCCATCTTGTCCAGGTTGGTCTTGAACTCTTGGCCTCAAGCAGTCCTCCTGCCTCAGCCTCACGAAGTACTGAGATAGCAGGGATAAGCCACTGTGCTAGGTTGAAACTATTTTTAAATTTAAACAGTTTTAATTGTATTAAAATACATGTAAAATTTTCCATCTTAACATTCAGTAGTGTTAAGTGTAGGCATATCATTGTGCAACCAATCTCTACAACTTTTTTATGTTACAAAACTGAAATTCTTTACCCAAATCAATAATTATCCAATCTCTTTTCCCAACCCCTGGACACTACCATTCTATTTTCTGTTTTTATTAATTCGATGGCTCTAGATATCTTACGTAAATTGAATCATGACATAGTTGTCTTTTTGTGACTCGTTCATTTCATTTAGCATAATGTCCTCAAGGTTCATCCATGTAGTATCATGTGTCAGAATTTTCTTCCTTTTTAAGTATGAATAATATTTCTTTGTGCGTATACATTATATTTTCTTTATCCATTCATCTGTCAATGAATACTTGAGTTGTTTCCACTTCTTGACTATTGCGAACAATGCTGCTATGAACGTGGGAACACCAATACTTCTTCAGGACTCTGATTTCAGTTCTTTTGAACATATACCCAGAAATGGAATTGCTGGATCAT
>NW_026652282.1:4248576-4270298 GCF_009828535.3 Hylobates moloch
ATATATAATATATATTATGTTAATTATTATATATTATAATATAATATATATTATATATAATGCATATAGTATATATGTATATACCTAATATATACATATGTTATGTATGTATATATTGTACATAATATATAGTGTATATGTACATATATAAGTGAGTATGTGTATAATTTTAAGTATATATAATTTGTTTATATATACATATATAGTATATATACACATGACTATAGGTATATTTATAAGATATCTGTATATTTATAATATATATTCATTTGTATACATGTATATATGCATATACAAGTGAATATGTATTCACATATGTATATATGTGTATACATACACACATATATGAATATATATGGGTATATATGGATATATATTGATTTCCCATAAACTTTGTGGGGACCATTCTCAGAATATTTAATATTTTACCAGTGTTTTACTAGTCCCCATATGTGTAAATACTTAAAAGGTGAAAGAATGACCTCTTAAATCAAAATTTCCTAATATGAATTTACTGTGAGAGATAAAAGGATTTGAAGCCTTATATAAATGTAGACTATGCCTACATAAGAAATAGATTTGACACTCCACCTGTGTCTTCTTGGAGTCAGCTGGTGTTATATCCAATATATCCTGCAGAAGAGGAGCCCTTGTTAATGTGGATGGCCCTCCCAGGTGGCCAGCATTTTCTGGAATTCTCCTGTTGGGTCAGGATAGTTAGAATTGCGAAATTAGTTTGAGGATGCCAAACTGCTGTAACGGATAAAATAAAAATGAATAATGTTCTGGCTTAATAGAAGTTGTCTTCTTGCTAGCAATCTAGGATGTGGTACCTAGTTATCAGGATTGGATGGAAGGGGTTCTCTGCTCCAAGCAATCTTTTTTTTAAAAAATTGACAACCAATAACAGTATATATTTATGGGGTACAAGGTGATGTTCTGATATATTTATACATTGGAGAAAGAATAAATCAAGCCAATTAACATATCAATCAGCTACTCTTTTAGCAATTTTGAAATATACCATGCATTATTATTAACTATGGTCTCCATGCTGTGCACTAGGTCAGTGAAACTTTCTTCTAACTGAAGTTTGTACCTTTTGACCAACATCTCACTGTTCCCCCACAACCAGCCCCTGGTAACCACCATTCTACTCTCTGCTTCAGTGAGTTCAATATTTTTGGATTCCACATGTAAGTGAGAACATGCATATTTGTCTTTCTGTGCCTGGCTTATTTCACAGAGCATAATGTCCTCCAGGTTCATCCACATTGTTGGAAATGACAGAATTTCCCTTTTATTTAAAAGTTTATCTAGTGTTCCATTGTGTATATATAAGCCATATTTTCTGCATCTATTCATCCGCTAAGGGATAGATACCCAAAAATTGGATTACTGGATCATATGGTAATTGTGTTTTTAATTTTTTGAAGAATCTTTATACTGTTTTCCAAAATGCTGTACTAATTCACATTCTTACCAACAATGTATAACGGTTCCCTTTTCTTCACATCATTGCCAACACTTTCATCTTTTTAATAATAGCCATTCTAATAGGTGTGAGGTGATGTCTCATTGTGGTTTTAATTTGCATTTCCCTGGTGATTAGAGATGTTGAGCATTTTTTCATAAATCTGCTGGCCATTCATATGTCTTCTTTGTAGAAATGTCTGTTCTGGTCCTTTTTTCCAGTTTTTACTCATGTTGTTTGTTTTACTGCTATTGAATTGAGTTCCTTATACGTTTTGGATATTGGCCCCTTATCAGATGTATGGTTTGCCAGTATTTTCTCACAGTCGTCTGTGGTTTGTCTCTTCACTCTGATCATTGTTTCCAAGCCATCTTTTCAGGACTCATCTTCAATGTATGGTGTCCAAGGTTTCCCTGTGGGGAAGTGGTAGGGTTTATTTCTATCCCAGGCCACAGAAAGTGAGAGAAACATGGAGGAAATTCATCAGAGAAATTTGTGAGCCAGTCTTGGAAGTGGCACACATCACTTCTGTTCATTAACTACTGTCTAGAATATGTCCAGGAACTGCACCTAACTGAAAGATAGGCTGTGAAGTACTGTTTGGCCAAGTGCCAGTGAAAAAGAGGCAATCGATTTGGCGAAGAAGTAGCCGTCTTCCTAATATCTACATTGTACATTTTGGCTTTAGTCTTTTCAGCATGGGTCCCATATTTCAACGCAGACCAAAGCTTCAATTTTGGAAGATCTAGGGGAAACCAAGGCAATACCGGAACAAGCCAAAGTTTAGTGCCTAAGGAAATACAGTTGGCTGTGGAGGTAAATGCCACGTCTTGCTCATGCCAAACATCAGAGAAAGACTCTATTGTTTATTTTTTTGCTTGTTTTGAGACAGAGTCTTGCTCTGTCACCTCAGATGGTGTGCAGTGGTGCGATCGTAGCTCACTGCAGCCTCGAACTCCTGGACTCAAGCGATCCTCCCACCTCAGCGTCCCGAGTAGCTGAGACTACAACCACCGCCAAGACACCCAGCTCATTTTAAAAGAATTTTTTGTAGAGACAGGGTCTCGCTTTATTGCCCAGGCTGGTCTCAAACTCCTGGCCTCAAGCAGTTTTCTTGCCTTGGTCTCCCAAAGTGCTGGGATTATAGTCATGAGCCACTGCACCTGGCTTTGTTCTTTGTATTTTTACTTAGAACAATTCACACGAGGCCTGGCATGGCGGCTCACACCTGTAATCCCAGCTACTCAGGAGGCTGAGATGGGAGGATTGCTTGAGACCAGGAAGTTGGGGCTGCAGTGAGCTGAGATCATGCCACTGCACTGCAGCCTGGGTGACAGAGCGTGACCCTGTCTCAAAACAACAAAAACTCCAAAAACCAAAAAAAAAAAAAGACCAATTCACATGATTATACATCTCCTTTTTACATAGTTATAGACATCAAAAGCAGCTCATAATTTAAGATTAAGTGAAATACTACGTTTTCCACCTGCCTTTCTTAATTATTTCAGCCCAAGTCACATAGCTTCCTCTGAATTTGAGAGTTATTGATACCATGTGCTACCTAGTATCAACAACGGAATTTCTCTTTAGCAGACTTTAAATTTTTTATGAAAAACCCCCGTAATTAATGGGGGGTGTCTCCAGTAGATGCTAAATAAGGATTTTCCACCTTGGTTAAGAAGGGTTTTATTGTTTCTGGTAAGGCATATCTAATTTATCTATTTATCTCCTGAGCCATGATTCTTGGTGGAATATTACCACCACCTGGTTTATTTCTTGCCAGAAAGAGTCCCAATACTGAAGCCTCTAATGAGTGATTCTCAAGTGTTTTCCAACCTCCATAAGATAGAGATAAATCATAATCACCTGTGTGTTGTTGTTTTGAGATTGTTGACTCACACACTTGACACTGAGATGAAGTGGGACATAATCCCTGATTTGAAACTAGCAGTTATATTGACCTGTTGTTATCAGTGAGAACCTATTGAATTTTTAAAGGAACAAGGCAAGTTGCTTTGGGAAAAATGTTTAAGGAACCACATGTCTAAAGTCTAAAGTACAGCTACCAAGTTAGCAGTCTAAGTACACATAATTCCATCAGTGGATGATATTTGATTCTTTGCCATTTTTCTTCTCAAATCTGTATTTTTGTTTTTTCTTGTTATTTTCTTACTTACGTCCTCTTTTTTACTTGATGGCTCAAATATTATTGGCTTTTTCCCCCATCTGGTTATTTAGAAATTATATCAAACAAAATATATTTGGATACTTAGCTCTATACTAGCATCGACTGCCCTCTGACCCTTAGTAATGAGAGATTTAGCGCAATCTTCAGTAGCATTTAACTTCACTTTGCATAGATTTGTGTTAAAATGAATTGAGTTTTTAGATCAAGACTAGTGTAACCATGTTAGTTACAATATGTTATATTTGTTATATATAACATGTTTCATTATGTTTTAATGTATAAATGCTACATCTTTTTTTTCTCTTCTAAGATTTAGTTTTGGCTCTTGTCTTGTGCTTAGTCGCCATGATATCATCCAGTGTTCAGACATTAGCTAAGAGTTTCACTGTTCAATTGTTCACTGACCTTTTGTTTATAGGTATAACTTCTCTTCATGGGGATATTAATTTGATTCATCTATTAGCTTATTGGAGTACTTGAGTATTTTAAAGATCAGCATCCATTTAAAATTCTTGCATGACAGAATATTTTCCTTGTTTGGTTGTAGAATTTGTGAGTTAAAATGCTAGGTCCCCAAATCCCCATGTCCTTTTCACAGCTTATACTTTGGAGGAGAATTATGGACCTAACTTGATATTTTCTCAAAGAAAATATCAAAATATCAAAAATATCTTATTTCTTAAAGATATGGAGGATTGAAGTCTTCATATTTGTGAGGAATGGAGAAGTTCTTCTTCAAAGTTTCTTAAAACCATAAAGAGCTTGGTATTTCTTTGTTCTATGCATGTCTATATATGTTCCAGTGCAGCTGCTCTGACTTGACCTGGCATGCCTGGATAGGCTTAAGCGAGCCCCAGACCATAGTGCATGCCATTCCTTATTTGGAAACCCTCCTAACCCTCTCATGACTAGCTTCCTCTTTTCTTTGTTCTCTTTCCCCTTTGCCTCTTTAGAAAAGTTTCAAGCTGTTAGCCAATCGGGTCAAGCTTAGAATGTGAGGTCCTGTTCCAGCCAATGGAAATGGGACACAGCCATAGGATGATTGCATCAGGTTGCAAAGATTATAAATGTCCCTGTCTCCTTTGTTCGGGTGTGCTCTCGTGGCAAGACTGCTAGCAAGATGGCACCCTTTCTGCAGAAAATAAACTAGGCTTGCTGAGAGATCCTTTGTCTCAGTGGTGATTTCGTGACACCAAGCACCCGTTTCCAACAATATTTTTTTCATGGCTTTGAATTTAAGCATTTTCTCAAGATATATTTAGGCATGGGTTTAGTTTAATTAATTTAGAGCTGCCGCTGACATGAAGATGAAAGACTCCTTTTTTTTACAGTATGACACTATAGCTTAGCTAACCCTATCACCATGTCTAGTTCCTTTCCTCTTAATTTGCCTCTTTCCAAAGGCTAGGAAAATAACTAGATTCATCTACCTTTTCTACAGTGATGAGTGTCCATGTGCTGTGAGAATGGCCAATGAAACATATGTATCATTTATTGTTGTCCATTTTTCTTTTCCCTTTTCTTTCTGCTTAGAAATTTAGCACGATATCTATAGGCCCAGCAGACATTCGATGACCATGCAGATAAAACCACTTGGGAGTAAAGACAGAAGAAGTCAATGTCATAGGTACATTTCTTGAATAACCATAAACACAGCAATCCCTATAGTTTCCAGAGATGAATCAACCTTGTATTCATCAGGTTTCTCTAGAGAAAGAGAACCAATAGGATGGATAGATAATAGATAGATAGATAGATAGATGATAGATAGATAGATAGATAGATAGATAGATAGATAGATAGATAGAATAAATGAATGAGTAGAAGGTAAGTAGGTAGGTAGGTAGAGAGATAGGTGGATATAGAGATAGACAGATGAATAGATATAGATATATAGATAGATATGATGGATGGATGAAGAAGTATATGTGATAGATGAATAGCTAGGTAGCTGAATAGATAGATCTGATAGCTAGCTGGATAGATAGTTAAATATGATTGATGAATAGAGAGATAGATATGATAGATGGATAGGTAAGTGGCTGGATAAACAGATCTGATAGCTAGCTGGATGAATGGATAGATTAGATAGATAGATAGATAGATAGATAGATAGATAGATAGATAGATAGATAGATAGATAGAATAAATGAATAGATAGGTGATAGACAAGTAGAGAGAGATAAGGAGAGATGGATAGAGAGATAGAGAAATGGGGATTTGTTGGAGGAGTTGGCTCAGACAATTAGGAGGCTGAGAAGTCCCACCACAGGCTATCTACAAGCTGGAGAACCAGGGAAGCTAATAGCATGGCTCAGTCCAAGGGAATTCCCTCAGAACCAGGGAAGCTGATGGTGTAATTCTCAGTTCAGCGCTGGAGGCCTGAGATCCCGCAGACAATAAGCGGAGTGAGAGGGGCATTGTTGGTTCAAGTCCTGGAGTCCAAAGGCCGGAGAAGCTGGGGTGATGATGTCCAAGAACAGGAGAAGTGTCTCCCAGCTCCACAAGACAAAGATAATGCAAATTCATTTGCCTTTCTCTGTTTTTTCTTCTATCCGGGCCTACAGATGATTGAATGGTGCCCACCCATACTGGATGATGGTGGATCCTTAGTCCACTGATTCAAATGCCGGTCTCTTACAAAAACTCCCTGACAGGCACACCCTGAAATCATGCTTGAAGAGCTATCTGAGTATCTCTCAATCCACTCAAGTTGACATCTAAAACTAACCATCACAAACCCCTTGTCTATTTAAGTTACCCTAGCAGAGCTTTGTGTGACTCATAGCCAAAGGATATCGTAACAGCCAAAGGAAGTCCTGACACATGGTTTTTCATACATCTGTGTTTGGAGTCAAGACCAAATACTCTGTATCTACTACTGTATCAAGGAGGAAAGTCACCGTGGCCTTCAGGTCTGCACATTTACACACGAAGTTCAAAGATCCTAATAGAAAACTATCAGTTGACTTTTAAATAAGGCACCCTAAAGATATTTTGTAACATATCTGATAAACTCCAGGTCATTCACCTCTAAGAGTTGTGTAGTTTCAATGCTACAAAAACTTTTCAGTGACAAGAATGGCTTTGCTTTGCTACAAAAACTTTTCAGTGACAAGAATGGCTTTGCTTTGCTACAAAAATTTTTCAGTGACAAGAATGGCTTTGCTTTGTGAAAATATTGATGGGGTTTCTGGTCAGTGCATTGGCACTTAATTTCTCCTATGTGTAAAGACATATTTCAGGGTTTGCAAATAGTAGCTTCCATCCCAGGTCATTCAAGAAAGAAAATGCAACTACTGAGGATGCTTTTAATCCTCAGTAACGTGCGTTTGAAAAACCACATCTAAATGGTTTGGTATTGGCCTGAGTGACAGATCAATATAGCGAGCAGAATGTCAGCAAAAATGACCAGATAGACATGGGAATTTAGTCGATGTTAGTGTTATATTTTAGAAACATGAATAATTTAAAAAATACGGATGTTGGGGAAACTAAAAAACCATTTGGAAAAATAACACAACTGGTATTCCTTTCTTACAATTTGCATCAAAATAAATTATATGTAATGTAAACATCTATTTAAAAAATGAAAATATAGGCCAGGCGTGGTGGCTTACGCTTGTAATCCCAGCACTTTGGGAGGCTGAGGGGGGCGGATCACGAGGTCAAGAGTTCGAGACCAGCCTGACCAACACAGTGAAACTCCGTCTCTACTAAAAATACAAAAAAAAATTAGCTGGGCGTGGTGGCAGGCACCTGTAATCCCAGCTATTCGGGAGGCTGAGGCATGAGAATCACTTGAACCCAGGAGGTGGAGGTTGCAGTGAGCTGAAATTGTGCCACTGGACTCCAGCCTGGGTGACAGAGCGAGACTCAGTCTGGAGGAAAAAAAAAAGAAATCATTTGATAGCTTTTTGAGGGGGTAAGAGGGGCTTGGAAACAGCTTTTCTAATCACCGTTAAGCCCAGAAGTCAAAAAGAAAATGTATTATTATATCACTTCCAAATAGTGAAGTCTGTCTCTCTCTCTCTCTCTCTCTCTCTCACACACACACACACACACACACTCACCCTTGCATAAGCAATCTAAAAGTGAAATGAAAATTTGGAGGGAAAAATAGTACTTAGAACAATATGTCTAGTTAAGATGCTTTTCTTTCTAAAATAAGGTCTCTTAGAAATATAAAAGAAAAAGATCACAACTCAAGTCAAATATGGACAAGAGTATGAACAAGAAGTTTAAAGAAAATAAAGTACCAATGGCGAATGACAAAGATTCTCTGTCTGGCCAAACTGTAGTCAGGCTTCTGAATCTTCTCCTAGGCCCACCTGTGTACCTCCCTGTAAAATCCAGTTTTAGCAGAGAACCCTGCTAAGTCAGTCTGGCAGCAACTCCCCACACTCGATATCCTATCACCCTCAATACCTGAGTGAGTTCCTCATCCTCCACCCTCCCCAGGTGATATCTGGTGACTCTGGCCTGTCTTCAGCTAGAATCCTGTTAGATGGGTTTATCCAGAACCTCCTTTACCCCTGATGTTTCCTTCTAGTCATTTTCCATCCAATGTCCAAATTTCTACTGACCTTCACTCCGCTCCTTGGCTATAAATTCCCACTTGCCCATGCTATATTCAGAGTTGAGCCCAATCTCTCTCCCTCACTGCAAGACCCCATACTGTCTTTCTCCTCCTTCTCTCTTCTCTCTCCATCCTTTCTCCCCGACCTCCAACCCATCTCTTCCTCTTCCTCCTCCTTTCCCCCATGCAATGCAAATTTCCAGGAAGAATTGGAAACCGCTGGTTTCCATGGCTCTGGGCCCTACACCTAACCCAAAGGTCCTGAATAAAGTCTTCCTTACCATGCTTTAACAAGTATCATTGAATATTATTTTCTTTAACACAAATATGCATAGAAAATATTCAATTCTACGGAATACTGAAGAAATTTTAAAAAGCTAAGATGCTTTTTACACCTATTAGATTAGCAGGGATCAAAAGCGGAGTAATCTCAGTGTTGATGAAAAGCACAGGTGAAGATTAGGCAGGGCCACGATGCCCCTGCTCACTGAACCCTACCTGAAAACAACCTCTCTGGTCATTCTCCAGGCTGTGCTGTGGCTTGGGCAAAAACTGACCTTGACTGAGACCCTGAGATCCATCAAAAAGCCAAACATGAGTCTCTGCCTTTGTTCATTCCCAGTGAAATTATTTATGGTATAACACGATGCATGCTTACATGGTCATTATTAGAACTGAGCAATGCAAACTGTGATTTGCTTTTCATGTTGTTAAAAATAATAACTGCCAGCAAGGTGTTAAATTTAGTACAAGACACAGCAGCTGTTCAACTCATTTTTGCAAATTATTTTCATATATGGCTTACAAAGTACCGCCACTCTGAGGTAAACACAGTACTATAGATTGTAAGCATTTAAGCTGTGTGACAGATGGCCACTCCTCATTTCTTGATGCGTTTTGTAATGGAAATTTAATGGGGAAAATGCTAATAATAATGCTGTTAATTTACTGCCTTTTCCCTAGGAGCTTCAAACACTTGACAAACATTACATAATTAATGGTTAAATATTATACAAACATTCATGGGAAGTGGGAAAGAAGAAAGGAGTTGAAGCGTCATTCTGTGGTTGCAAACAATGTGGTGTTGTGTTCACATGCAGGTGCTCTCCCAGCACAAAGACAACTTAACTCATGAACCGCTGCTTTATGAGCAGCGGTTTCCAATTCTTCCTGGACATTCGCATTGCATGGGAGAAAGGAGGAGGAAGAGACAGGGTGGAGGATGGGGAGAAAGGATGGAGGGAGAAGAGAGAATAAGGAGAAAGACAAGAGGCAATAGCATTCTAATCTCCTCTGACAAACACCCTTCACACCCTAATTTAATTCCCATGAGTTGGAGGAAGTGATCTTCTTTTTAACCACAGCTAGGTACGTCTAATAGATGAGACTTCTCCATCCTTATGCTCAGATACTCTACCCTAATTGTGATGGTTAATAGTTAATACTGAGTATCAACTTGATTGGATTGAAGGATACAAAGTATTGATCCTGGGTGTGTCTGTGAGGGTGTTGCCAAAAGAGATTAACATTTGAGTCAGTGGGCTGGGGAAGGCAGATCCACCCTCAATCTGGTGGGCACAATCTAATCAGCTGCCAGCAAATACAAAGCAGGCAGAAAAACGTGAAAGGAGAGACTGGCCTAGCCTCCCAGCCTACATCTTTCTCCCATGCTGGATGCTTCCTGCCCTCGAACACTGGACTCCAAGTTCTTTAGTTTTGGGACTCGGGCTGGCTCTCCTTGCTCCTCAGCTTGCAGACAGCCTATTGTGGGACCTTGTGATTGTGTAAGTTAATACTTAATAAACTCATATATATATTATGTATTATATATATATATATATATATAAACTAATATATCCTATTAGTTCTGTCCCTCTAGAGAACCTTGACTAATACACTACTTTGCAAAGTCAGTGACAGAACTCAAACACACTTGTTGCATCCTCCATTAAAGACCCCCATTAGCATTCATATCCCTTCTTAAGAGGGATTTGGCCAGGCACTGGGCCTCATGCCTATAATCCCAGCACTTTGGGAGGCCGAGGCAGGCAGATCACCTGAGGTCAGAAGTTGGAGACCAGCCTGGCCAACATGGTGAAACCTCGTTTCTACTAAAAACACAAAAATTAGCCAGGCACGGCAGCGCATGCCTGAGGTAGGAGAATCACTTGAATCTGGGAGGCAGAGGTTGCAGTGAGCCGAGATCATGCCACTCCACTCCAGCCTCGGCAACAGAGGGAGACCCTGTCTCAAAAAAGAAAAAAATAAATAAAGAGAGAGTAGTTTTGGGTACAAGATTTCCAAACCTCAAAATCAAGAGTTATGGCAACCTTGAAGTCTTGCTTGTCTCACCAATGTGGTAAGTTTTAGTGCTGCATGAAGCTGAAGTATTGCCTTTGAATGGAGGATGTGGACCACATTCCATCCTTGGCCAAAGGCAGAACGCACCCAGGATTGCACAGAATCATAAAAAACCTGAGCTGCAGGAATAAAATGTGGTTCTCTACAGTGGATGCCTTTCATTCAAAATTCCAAAGCAAGCCTTCAGAAGGATTTTATGAATGTCCTTTTGTGTGAGGATTAATAGATAAATAAGAAGTTTATTAACTGGAAAAATGCTTTTTGTTTGGTAAACCATAAGTGGCTCTCATGAGTGTTTGAGAATGAAATGCAGCTATAGTAACCCAAAATTTCTCTAATAAATCAATATATAATTGTTGCTGCTGTGACTGCACAAAATTAATGAATAGAGCAGCTTGGAGCAGCTTTATTTGTAGGTCCTTCTGTTTGAAGCCCAATCAATCTACTTATTCAATGATCAGGCCTGGGAAACTTAGCCTGAAAACCAAAACATCCATATCTGAGCAGTTTCTAAACAGAAATCCTAAAGAGAGATGAATTCCTATCTCACAGCCAAAGGTAGCTCTGAAATGAAGCTCCTTGATGACATCTCATACTTGTAACAGAGATTTTAAAAATCTGTTCACTTCATCTAGGGAACATTTTTCTGCAAAGGCTGGTTTGAGTTGTTATATGATCCGGTATATCATTCTGCGCTACACACAATGATGGGCAATGTTAAAAACAGATGAAAATGTCTGCCTTCAAAGTCCAGCTATGAACCTCCCCATGGGATATTGCTGGATATTCTACAAAAAAAAAAAAAAAAAGTCCTTTCCTCAAAGAAGGGTTGAAATGATGCTCCGGTTTGATGACTTGGGAGTCTGTAGAATTCTTTTTTTGTTTGTTTGCTTGCTTGTTTGTTTGTTTTGTTTTGTTTTGAGACGGAGTCTCGCTCTGTTATCCAGGCTGGAGTGCAGTGGCATGATCTCAGCTCACTGCAACCTCCACCTCCAAGGTTCAAATGATTCTCCTGCCTCAGCCTCCCAAGTAGTTGGGACTATAGGTGTGCGCCACCATGCCCAGCTAATTTTTATATTTTTAGTAGAGATGAAGTTTCACCATGTTGGACCGGCTGGTCTCGAACTCCTGACCACAGATGATCCACCCGCCTAGGCCTCCCAAAGTGGGATTACAGGTGTGAGCCACCACGCCCAGCCTAGGAGTCTGTAGAATTCTAATAAATGGTATCAAGTGATACTAGGAAAATATATAATCCAAATCATCACTAAGTTAGTGAAAGTCCTAAGGCCAGTTATTTTTTTAGCAGCACAAGAAGTTCTTCATGGCTTCAGTAGAAACCAGATTTCTTCAACCTTGTCACTCTCAGCATCTGGGGCTGAATAGCTTTGTTGGGGGGAACTACCTTGTGCATTGTAGGATATTTGGAAGAGTCCTCGGTCCCTACCTAATGCTGGTAGCCCTTTTTCCCCGCAGTTGTGAAAACAAAAAAATGTCTCCACACATTGCTGACTGTCTCACATAAAGTATGTGTGTACCCACATACAAAATCCTCCCATTTGAGAAGGACTGATATAAATAACACAATTTGTATAATTCTTTAAATAGAAACTTACTTGCTGCACTACTAAATATTGATGTTCTTGAAATTAAATACAATCTTATGAGTTCCTCTTCTACACATGCTTCCATTCTCATTTCTTCTAAATTGTCATGAAAAACACTCCAGCATTTTTTTAAACACTTTGACAAACATGTGTGCCTCGCTTTCTCCCTACATGTCCCGATTTCTTTATCTGGAGTTTTGTGTCCTCTATTAAGACCAGAATGCTGTTCATCCTCTCAGCTTGTCTTACGTGATCCTTGAGCAATGAAAATGTTATTTTTAGAAAAGGACTTTAGTAGAATTTTGAAAAAATGTATGCAGTAATTAAAGTGTGTTTGGCCTCATTGGTGTGTTAAAAATTAAATGTTGAAGACATATGTTAGGTACAGACAATTTAGTACTACATTTATTCAAGGTTTTTGATTGGCTTTAGTTAAAATGTAATTAGAGTTCAAGCAATGAAGGCATTGCAAACGTATTTACTGAAATTTCTTTTTCTTTTCTTTTTTCTTTCTTTCTTTTCTTTTTTTTTTTTTGAGACAGGGTCTCACTCTATTGCCCAGGTTAAGTGCAGTAGCACCATCATGGCTTACTGGGCCTTGATCTCCCAGGCTTAGGCAATGCTTCCACTTCAGTCTCCTGGGTAGCTGACACTACAGGTGCACACCACCATGCCTGGCTGATTTTTAAAATTTTTGCAGAAATGAGGCCTCACAATGTTTCCCATACTGGTCTTAAACTCCTGTCCTCAAGCGATTCTCCCCCTTTGGCCTCCCAAAATGCTGGGATTACAGACATGAGCCACCGTGCCTGGCTATTTATTGAACTTTGTCCCACAGCTGAGCGCTCTGTGGTTGCAAAATACAAGTTTCATCAACCTTCTGGCATCTTTAAGATGCCCGTTGATAAGATGGAATTATGACACACTCAGAGTGCATATGGGGATAAGGAACCACTACCTGAGCAGACAAATCAATCAACATGAGAGCCCTTGGAACTAGAGACGGCTGGGATCTCATTCTGGCCCTGCCATTTATTGTCTGTGTGACCTTGGATCAAAATAGCTCCCCTCTCTACATGTCACTTTCTGTACCTGAAAAGTGGGATGATAAGATGTGTTCTCCATGATTTTATGAGGAATAATAAAAGACCTCTGCAAAGTGGCTATGTTTGGCACACAGCAGGGGCTGGATACATACTGCTTCTCCTGCACACCAAGACGCAGGCTCGCTGACTTGTTCAGGAAGAGAGGGCATAGAGAACAGAACTTGCACCCTGCACTTGGCTGCAACCTCAGGCATGGACAGCTCAGATAGGAGTGGGGATCAGAGGCAATTCATCCTGTATTCTGAAGGGCAGCTAAACTTCAGCTGAAAAGGTGGGGTCTGGAAGCCATGCAGTCTCCTGGTGAGGGAGATGATAAACACGAAACCATGTGGAAATGTGGATCAATCACCCTGAAAGACAGGGTCCCTCATGGTTTCCGAGGCAAGGACCATTTCTTTCTTTTTTAAAACAGCTGTACTGAGGTATAATTTATATACCATAGAACTCACATGTTGAATGGCTTTTAATAATTTATAGAGTTATGCACCCACCACCACAATTCAATTGGAGAACCTTCCCATTGCCCTAAAAAATCACTTGTGCCTATGTGTAATCAATTCCTTCTTCCACCTCCAGCCCCTGGCAACCACTAATCTACTTTCTGTGTCTACAAATTTGCCTATTCTGGACTTTCAATGTAAAAGGATTTATGCAATTTGCAGTTGTTTTTTGTCTGGCTTTTTGACATAGTGCAGTGTGTTTGAGGGACATCCATGTTTTAGGGTAGGTGCATCTGCATTTCAGTATTTTCTTTCTTTTTAATGATGTGCTGATATTGGACCAGTTACTCTAAAATTTTAGATTTGGCATCTATATGAGTGGAGTTTTAATAAGACCAATGTCAGGTTATTTAGATATTGGACAAAGGAAACAAATTTCAATGAGACAGAAGGAATAAGCTCAAGAGATCTATTGTACAACATGGCGACTATAGTTACAAACAACATATTGTATCTTTGAAAATTGCTAAAAGAGTAAATTTTAAGTTTTCTTACCACAAAACCAATGATAAGTACATGAGGTTACATATGTTAATTAGCTTGATTTAACCATTTCACAATGTATACATATACCAAAACATCATATTGTACACCATACACTTACACAGGTTTTTGTCAATTAAATTTTTTCCTAAATTAAACAAATTTTAAAAACATGCAAAAAGCTATAGCATGGCCTCTGGCAGGGATCAAGAGCGTCCTACGCATTAGTTTTGATGTTAGGATCATCCCAGTTGTAATTAGTTATCCGTTTTAGTAGTATTACCACTGCAGATCTTATCCATTTAGCAGAAACAATAAGGGACCATCTCTGGGTAGTCATTGTTCCTAGGGACTCCTATGTAATCTGCTGGGCAATTCAAAAATTCACTGCAAAATTCAGTTTTTAGAACTAGGAGGTATCCAATAAAAGTTGTTGAATATAGAAATAAAAACTAAACAAATAAATTTTAAATAGCAAAAAACACATACAAAAAGGGTCACCCTTTGTGGTGAATTCCCCGCACATGGCTCAGGGTCTAATGCACAGTGGTATCCAGTAAATATTTGTTGAATGAATTAATGAAGAGTTTGGACTTTAAAATATTGCACACCTATAAGCCGGAGTTTAATAACCAAAAGGCATATGATCCTTATACTTTCAATGTTATCACTCAACCATCTATGTTTCCATGGGACTGTTGTCTGATTTATGGGACTGGGATTTGACGTAGATTCAGGAATTGTTGGGAGTAGCTGTTCAGTAGTGAGAAGCAGAAGAAAACACTGACATATGGAACCAGGTGTCTTTGTTTTGGCAAGGACAGCAACTGTATTCTGATACTAAGGTGGGGGATGGGAGTTCCGGGCAAAGACATTAATAGCACTCATATTGTTCTTTTCGACACAGATTTGAGAGAGCTCTTCAAATGGCAAATACCTAGCATGTGGGGATCTGAAGCACCTCTTTGTGGGTTTCGCTCTTAACACTCTTGGAAAATCACCGAGTGTCATGAGAGGTGTTATTGATGCAGGCCTGTCATGCAGGGGAGTGACAGAGAGGCCTCCTCAGAAAGACTGAGATGGCCCACAGCAGAGGGCAGAAAAAAAAAAAAACCCTCTCCCGATGATTGCAATCCTGGCAATGCCAGCACCTGGTTACCAACTGCAGAGATGAAAAATAATACAAACATTTGGGTATTGATATATAGAAGACATAAGAGTGAGGGGAAAATGTTTTCCAATAAACATTTCTCAAATAATTTTGTGTTTTTTCAGTAAAGGTCACTGTGATTTTGTAGGCCCTCAGGTATGGGTTTAATTGTGTTTACTTATGATATATGATTACAGAAAGGTATTATTCCTGAAAAACCATCATAATATAATTAAAAAGTTGGCAGAAGTGACGTCTCATTGCTCTCTTTGTTTATTTTTTTAATAAAAAAGAAAACTCCCATTGCGCTCTGCTTGGAGTACAATGACCATAAACCAAGAGACAGAATTCATATTCTTGGAAAATCACACACTGTGGTTTCCTTGAAAAGGGAGATGACTTTTGCTCTGGAAAAGACACATATATAGAGATCCCAATTAAAATGTATCTATTCTTCCAAATATTCTCTCTCATTTAATCCTTGGATACCTGGAACTGATAAGAGGTAACATTGGCAACTACGTACTAGGTGCAAAGGCAATAATGGAATCCTCATTTCTGGGTGGGTCTTTGCACAGACCCTTACATGCACACACACACACATGCATATATATTTATTTTTATATTTAGAATCCATTCATGTTAAATACCTATAGACTTTATATTCTGAGGTGTTTGCTCAGACGTTCTTTCACACTCTGCAAAGCCTATGCTTTTTTGCTTAGCTTGAAACCACCTCCATGAGTCTCTTCTCATCCCCCAAATAGGAGTCCTGCATTACAATCTTCTTTGAGCAAATTCACAACCTAGATTTTGGTTGGAGTTGAACATGCAATAAGTTATCAAGAGTTAAATCTAGGAAGTGGATTTGGGATAGTTTTACTCTTTTCATTATAGCTTTCCCTATTTTTCATATCGTATATAATAAAAATCATTTTTAAATAAGAAAAAATAAATGACTATAATTTATACATGTATATGTGTGTGTCGTAAGCTTAGGAGCTCAAAGCATTCTCAGATTTTCTTGTGTCATCTAATTCTAAATAAGTCATAGTTAGAATCTCCTCAAAGCCACCCAGGGCTGCCTGGGCACAGTGGCTCATGCCTGTAATCGCAGCATTTTGGGAGGCAGAGGCAGGCAGACTGCTTGAGTCCAGGAGTTCAAGACCGGCCTGGCCAATATGGTGAAACCCTGTATCTACAAAAAATTACAAAAATTAGCTGTAATCCCAGTTACTCGAGAGGCTGAGGTGGGAGAAGTTTGAACCCAGGAGGCAGAGGTTGCAGCGAGCCAAGGTCCCAGCCACTGCACTCCAGCCTGGGCAACAGAGCAAGCCTCTGTCTAAAAACAAACAAAAAAGGACCCGGGGCTTGTGAAAATGAAGTGTGTTAATATTCAAGCTGAATGAGCAGCCCGGCTAACAGGCTGTTTAAATTTTGCCATGCAATTGTTGAAGGCTTAAAGAAAATCTTCATTTCCTGGGTGAACTGAAACCTGGCTAAATGCTTTTGTGAGGCACTCCTTGTTGAGCAATCATTATGTCTATTAAATGCTTGATTCCATCACATCTGGGGAGTTCACTCCCCAGAAAAGAATTGAGATGGTGGTTAAACTTCAGGCTAAGCCCCCTCCGTAAATCTGAGTCAAGAGTCCATCAGCTCACCTGTGAGAGCTCTATCAGGCAGTGTCACTTCAATGCCCCTAAATATTAGGGCATTCAGTCCTTGAATCTCTTGGCTATGCTCACTTTTCTAGGTGATCTTATTCAGTTCCATGATTCTAACCACTACCCGAGTGCTGATGACTCCAGCAGTGACTCCCACCTGAATACACACCCACATATTCAAGTGCTTCTTGAATAGGAATCTTAAATTTCGTATGTCTAAAGTGACTGGTTTTTGCTATTTTACCCAGCCTGCTCCTCTGTTGAGTAAACGAACTCTTCATCAAGTTAATTTGACCCAAGCTTTGGATACAACTTGGACTTTGCTGTTTCTCTCATACCCCCCGCAAGCTCTGTGCCTGTCTGTCAGTAGGAGGAAGTTTACGGTACGACAAATTGCCCTTTACCTTAGAAGTGATGTTCCAGCATATGCCCCAGACTGCTGGACCCCTCAAACTCCACCAGTGTGGCAGGCCGTGAAGTCTTCATTGAGTTAATCTCTCCCCTTTTGGTGTGCCTGTCTTAGTAGACCATAAACAGAACTTGCCACTTCCTGCTCAATAATGTGATGTTATAAATACAATAGACTAGTGTGATGCCGTGCAGAATGTCAAGATGATCAAAAATGAGAGAGAGAGAGAGAGAGAGTGAGATAGCGAGAGAGTAGAAGAGTCAACATGTGAAAGGGAAATGCTTTTGATCATCCCTGATGATGAGTACAAAGAAGGAATAATTCTCAAGTAGTGACACACCAAACATGATTTTGAACTGCTCCACTAAACAACATACCATTTCTGGAGTAGTGGCTGCAATTGGGGCTACTGTCTGCTTAGGTCTATGGTGAACAGCAATTACTTTCTATGTCCCAATTGACTTTGGCACAGATTAGACAAGTGATTTGAATAGGATATGATGGTACTCACAGCTCCTGAGTCCTTCATGTCTTCATGCTGCCCCTAACCTTTGCCATTTCTCCTGCATGTATGATTGCTACCGATGCACTCTCTTGACGAGTTTAGGGGATTCTCCTTGGCTTTTCCTATTATAACGACACTTACTTCTTAGGTCAGAAAACTCACATGAAGCCTCTGCCCACTTCAGTAGATAATCTCAGTTACACACTTGCAAACTTGGAGAATGACCCGGGAAACTCTACAGAACCAGTGATTCTACTGTGAGAAGAATTTGGGCCCAAAGTTCATATGTAAGACTCCTAAAAATTTCTGGGTATTCCATTCTCCCTAATGTCCTGGCAATTGTCTATGGATACCATTGAGGAAAAGTAACTGAAATGTTTACCCATTATGTTCTTGTAATAGTGCTGTAGGGTCTTTCCTCAGCAGAATCTAGTTTTCCCTCCTATCAGTGGGCTCTAGGTCTGTCAGCTGCCTTAGCTTTGCAAACTGATTAAGGGGCTCGGCACTGATGCAGCTGATAGAGTTTTCTGTTTGCTAGTTCTAGTTTCTTTTTATGAAAGCAATAGAGAAACACCACGGAAACCACAGGTTCCCCAGGCATCAGACATCCTGACTGTTACCCTGGGTCGACGCTAGTTACAGGAATTAGATCCACCTTGCAGCTGATGGCTAACTGCTGGCATTTCCTCCACCAGAATTCAATCAATGTCATTGGTATTAGGGAACCTAGTTGTACGGCTGCATCATTCAGTCTCAGCCCTGGCCTACAGATAACAGCCACTGAGTAGCTTCTAAAATGGGCTAATGCCCCATTCATTCATGCGTTGCTTAGAGCCACAGTGAAGTGGGGAGGGGTCCATTTGAATCCTCCCAGAGAACAAAGTCAGGTAGGAGGTCTCTAATTTTCCATGTGCAATTCATTCTAGCATCCCAGCTTCTCTTATCCTTCTCACCCCTTCCCATCTCTATGCTAAGGAGATCTGGCAACTCCACCATATTTATAGAAGGCATTGTTGTGTCCACTATTCTAGGTGCCTTCACGTCAGACTCTCATGATCAGCTCTAGATGTCCTTCCAGAATTTGAACCTCAAGGAACGTGTGAGTGCTACCTAATCAATGACTTCTCTCTTATTTAGCTTTATATTATTATCCTTCAATTCCACTCTCGTTGTTTTAAGATCCAAGTCCCAAAGCGGGCACAAGGGCTCACACCTGTAATCCCAGCACTTTGAGAGGCTGAGGTGGGAGGATTGCTTGAGGCCAGGAGTTAGAGACCAGCCTGGGCAACACAGCGAGACCCCATCTCTACACCAAATTAAAAACTTACCTTGGTGTGGTCCCTGCTACTCAGGAGGCTGAGGCAGGAGGATTGCTTGAGCCTGGGAGGTTGAGGCTGCAGGGAGCTATGGTTGTGCCACTGCACACCAGCCTGGGTGGTAGAGCAAGATCCTGTATCTAAAAACAAACAAACATACAAACCTATGTTTTCACAACTGATACGAATGAGCCCAGTGTTGCAACTCCTCTGACATACAGGAGTTTATTTCTGAGGAGTTGAGCTTGTACTGCCCAGCTCGGGCTATGATGAGACCTGGTTATAGGACTAGGCCAGAGGTTCCTATATAGACACTCATATACGAGTTCTTTTTTTTTCTTCTTTAAAATTTTATTATTATCATACTTTAAGTTTTAGGGTATATGTGCACAACGTGCAGGTTTGTTACATATGTATACATGTGCCATGTTGGTGTGTTGCACCCATTAACTCATCATTTAGCATTAGGTATATCTCCTAGTGCTATCCCTCCCCCGTCCCCCCACCCCACAACAGTCCCCGGTGTGTGATGTTCCCCTTCCTGTGTCCATGTGTTCTCATTGTTCAATTCCCACCTATGAGTGAGAACATGCAGCGTTTGGTTTTTTGTCCTTGCGATAGTGTGCTGAGAATGATGGTTTCCAGTTTCATCCATGTCCCTACAAAGGAAATGAACTCATCATTTTTTACGGCTGCATAGTATTCCATGGTGTATATGTGCCACATTTTCTTAATCCAGTCTATCGTTGTTGGACATTTAGGTTGGTTCCAAGTCTTTGCTATTGTGAATAGTGCTGCAATAAACATACGTGTGCACGTGTCTTTATAGCAGCATGATTTATAGTCCTTTGGGTATATACCCAGTAATGGGACGAGTTCTTATCTACAGCAGAGGTTCCTACACGTGTGGCTTCCAGACCACCAGCAGCAGCATCACCTGGTAAATAATTAACAGGACACATTGTCAGCACCCACTCCGAACCAAATGAATCAGACGCCTTGAGAGTAGGTCTTAGCAACCTGTGCTTTAACTAGTCTTCCAAGTGATTCTCATGCATGCTCAGGTTTGAAAACCACAGCTCTGGAGAACACAAACACAGATGGGGGTGGGTCTTGTGGAACCTGTGCTTCATTTTCAAGGTACCTCTCAGGTGAGGTCACTGCATCGGCAGAAATGTTTCCTCTGCTCGGTGGAATGGGGCTGCTTGTGCCATGTAGGAATGTTCCAGGAGATGTTGGGGGCTTGGGATCCTCAAGCTTGTCCACTGAAATATTTCCATCACAAGTCTCAAGGTGCTGCTCTTGGGGCTCCTTGTTTAGTCACTTTTGGAGCTTAGTCTTATTATTATCCAACTTGGGACTGATTTGTTACATAATCAGCCCTGTAGCTGCAGAAGATGAAAGTCTTCTCTAGACCTTCCCAAGGGGCCTCCCGGCTGTCACAGTATCCCTTAAATGGGCAACGTGCCACTCTGAGCCTCTCATTTTCTTTTAGTGTGGTCCTTCTTCAATCCTGTTGAAAGTAGCCCTCCCACACCAGACTCATTCCAATGATCACTGCCCGCATAGCAGTTAAGGATAGCAGCCCCTCCGTCTTTCAAAGCCTTTTCTTCCATCTGTAATGCATCCCAATTATCCACAGGTGAAAGCTTTTGCAACCATGAGGCCACTGTTTGCAAAGTGTAATCACCATCTCCACCTACCTCCAGCGAGCTAGTCCCTATTGCTTCAAAAGACATGGACGACCTAAGTCCTGAATCCTGTCCAGTGGGTCTGCTTTCTAGTCCAAGAAGGTGCTTATTATTGTCTGTACCTGGATTCCATAGAAACCAGTGGCTAAGACACAGCTTGTGGGATTACATTATTTATTTCTTTATTTTTAGAGACAAGGTCTCACCCAGACTGGAGAGCAGTGGTGCAATCGTAGCTCACTGCAGCTTCCAACTCCTGGGTGCAAGCAGTCCTCCTGCCTGAGCCTCCAGAGTAGCTGGGATTACAAGTGCAGGCCACCATGCCCAGCTAATGTTTATATTCCTTGTAGAGATGGGGGTCTCTCTTTGTTGCCCAGCCTGGTGGTGAGCTCCTGGCCTCAACCGATCTTCCGCACGAGCTGGTATGCCCAGCCTACATTTTTTTTAATAAAAGAAAAGGCATACGCATTTATCAACATGTCAACATGTACATGGGGAGAATGAGAGAGTGATTACCCCCAGAATTACATTTTACCAAGAGAAAGTAAGCTCAAGGAAATCAAGGAGGAATTGATGCATTTAAAGAACTGGCTATAGCTTGAGGAGCAAGCACAGCTGGCTGCTCAGGCAGGCTGGACATGTCTGCATAGGAAGAATGACATCATCCAGAGAAGTGCACCGGGGGG